>NC_141857.1:16000206-16170206 GCF_024713525.1 Acromyrmex echinatior | reverse complement strand
CGACTGTTCGTTCAACACAAGCATCTCACTTAGCAACGCAATAACCTAACGATGATCTCTTCTCACCACGCGAATCGTCAGATCCGTAATGCTCCGTACAACGATCAGAAGATAAATGATATGCCTTTCCGATATCTTATATCTTGGCGGCACGCTCGGTGAAAACTCGTGTATCGTGTGCATGCATCTGTCGTTAATGTCCGCACCCGTGGTTACGTTGCATTACGTATAATATCTATGTTGATGATATTTATCGGCACGTCCGACTCATGCCACTGTCGCGATTCCAGCACGCGATTCGACAAAAATCCCAGCAACGAGCCAATGTTATGAGATGCAACATTTATCCGATAGGTGCATTTAATCTCGCTTCTTATCGTATTGTTGTTGGCGCGATTAACCAGCGGGAAATCTACATTCTCCTTGCCCTTTGCATCGTGAGAACGTAAAATTTCACGCTTCAGATACCGCTATATATCGCGCAGTTTGTACGATTCTTCGGGAATGACAATTTCCTCATAGTAAAACTTGTTGTTTGTTGAATTTATATTGGTTAGAGTATAGTACTTTCAAAGTCAGATCAAGCTTATAATCGCTGTCCCCCAAATCTACCGCTGGAAAGTAGCTCACGGCGAGAACTCTTGTCGGTCAGTGTAAACATCAGCGACATGTTTCAAATGAGCATCGATAAACTCCCCCCTTCCCCTCCCCCTTCCCCTCCCCCCTCTCTCTCTCTCTCAGAGTCGAATCACTCGCAGTAATGCGTTTCCGTACCTTTTCGGTGAATATATTGTCAGCCGCGTATCGTTTAGTGTGATCGTTGCTGCGCGAACACGCTATGACTCGCTACACGCAGCATCCAATAAATTAATTCCGTGATCACCTCTAGACAATTGCTTCTCCAATCGCGTTTCTGGTCCGCAAAACTGATATCTGGGAATATGTTCGAAAGAAAGCGCGTTTATTGCACGATTTAACAAGCCTCTCGACGACATTCGCTATAATTCTTTATCAAAGGCGCAAGACTATCGATATGCGTTTGATGACTTGATAAATTGTAATACTTCAGGCACCGATGGTATCGTTGTATCTCCAAATCTACTCCTGTATGTTCTGATAATCTGTCTCACAACAGATCTATACAATTTTCAAACTTCCGCAGCAATATAATTTTTGGTATATATTCCAGTTCTTTTGAGATTAAATTGTGCAGATCACGATGATAAACAGTTTGATTACATTTTGATACTGATCGATTTCATTCTACGCAGCTCCATAAATAACCCGCTCGCGATATCGATTTCAATATTTTGT
This sequence comes from Acromyrmex echinatior, assembly GCF_024713525.1. Lineage (NCBI taxonomy): Eukaryota > Metazoa > Arthropoda > Insecta > Hymenoptera > Formicidae > Acromyrmex > Acromyrmex echinatior. Next base: position 16,168,892 of record NC_141857.1, on the reverse strand, counting down.
GGAAAGAGAAAATATGCGGTTCGTTCACCAGCCGCAGGCGATCAAAGTGACAAATCTCGACGGTAAGCAAAGAGACGCGCAAGCATGGCGACATGCGACCGGCTTCTATACGCGCTATCGTCTGCGGATCGTCAAATTGCAGCAAAACGAATGTGCTGATAAGCCTTTTGGAATGTCCGTACGGCGTACAATTCGAGAACGTGTACATATACTCGAAATTGCTTCAACAGCCGAAATATCGATACCTGACTAATTTGTTAGCACCGATCGAAGAAATTGGTTATTATACGTTCTCCAATAACAGTCGACGTCATTCCATCGAGCGAGGCGCTTCCGAATTCCATCTTTATCTTTAATGACGTGGCATGCAACAAGCAGGACGCGATAAGAAAGTACTTTGCAATGAGACAACACGCAGACGTCGACTGCTTCTATCAGACGTACGCAAAGATACTTTATATGCGACAATGCAAATCTGTTAATCCTGTTCAAACAGGCTGGTTCCAATCTGAAACGCGTGTATAACGATCACGTGAATACCGACATGCCTTATAGTATTTCTGCGATTAATGTCGAAAATGTTGGCAGCAAAAGTATGGATTGCTAGTGATAATATGGGAATAAGTGACTTAATTGATAAATCAGATTTTCTAGACAAGCCCACGCTTGTCGTGTGATGTGATATAAGAAATAATGATCGAGACTTTTCTTGTAACTGGTAACTAATAATCTTTTACACGAGCACAAATTAATATGTACAGGATGAACGCCTTAATCGATCTGTTGTTATTAATTTTCATTTTTTTAGACGCTGCTAGGCAACTCGCTACCTACAAAATCTTTAAGCTTTCTACACTCGCTGCGCTAGTGAGGTATTAAGAATCCCCCACATACTCCCCCCCGAGTGACAGCGAATCTGAACCTTATGCTTATTACTAGATTAACATAATATCACTTAGTGATAGATCATTTATAATGTCGGCACTTAGGTCTACCATATAAACATATACAACGTATCATACAAAATATCTTATAAGTGTCTGTCTAAAGTTAATTACATTTTGTCGTTGAGAAGATTTATTAAAATTATATGGCGAAGGTAACCCTTCTTTTCGAGCGCGCATACGTTCTCAAAGTTGGTCGCTCGTTGCTGAATGAATTGGCTGCTTGTCCTGCTTCTGGAATCGCACTACACAAGTCATCGCGCATGCCATATGCTGGCTTCAAATTCTCGACTGATACACTGCGCTGTGCATCATTAACTTCAATGTCGAATACTCGATCCGACACACGATTTACAACCTTGTGAGGGCTGGTATAGGGACGCTCTAACGCTTTCTTAGTACCGCCCGTAGAAATACATGGGAACATGAATATAAATCTTTAAATACGAAAAAATGCTACTTTAAATGCGCGTTTCTTGTGCTTATGCTCTATCAAGATTGATTTAACTTTGCGCATATGCTCGCGGAATTCCTCAATAAAAATTTGCGGACTAGGAGTGAAGTCGTCCGGCAGTACAAATTCTCCGGGGACGCGCAGCGTCGTTTCGTAAACAAATTCCGCAGGCGATGCGCCGGTGTCAAGGCGGACATGAATACGCAGATCTAATAGTACGGTCGAAAGTACTCGTGACCAACCTTTATTAGCATGACACATAATAGCAGCTTTTAAGCTTCTATGCCATCGCTCGATCATATCGATCGAGGCGGGGTGATACGCCGTGGTACGAATTCGTTGATAGCCGATCAGCTGAAGAAGTGCAGTAAAAATTGCGCTTCGAACTGGCTACCTTGATCAGAGTAGTTATCGTTTTGGATGCTCCAAAATTTGCTACCCAGTTGTAAAACTAGTGGCACGTGCCACTGTAATGGCTTCAATGTCTTTCAGAAATATTGCTACTGGCCAACGCGAAAATCTATCAATCATCATCACACAATATCTGTCCGACTCAGGCAAGGGACCTATTAGATCCATGTGAACATGCTCGAAACGCCCGTCGAATGCGACAAATTTTTCAGGATGTAATTGAATATGTCGGGTTATTTTTGACTGCTGACAATCAAGACAATTCTTACACTACTTTGCGATATCGCGATGCATGTTAGGCCACACATACCGTTAACGGATTACCCGATCAGTGACTTTAGGGCTCGGATGAGCCGCGTCATGGAACAAGTGAAAGACGCGATCTCATAAAGATGCCGGTATATAGGGGCGGATTGCCTCGCCAGTCATTTCGCAGTAAAGTGTATGCGTCGGCCCCCACTGAATTCGCTTCATAGTAAGCGGAAATTCAGGAGATTCGCGGATGGACTGTAGCTCCTCGTCTTGTTCTTGTTGCAAGCTCATTTAATTCGATGTCGGCAGGTAAATGGATGGCTTCGATGCGGGAAAGGGAATCCGCCACGATATTATCATTGCCCGATAGGTATTCGATACGCGTGGTAAACTGCGAGATAAACGAAAGTTGTCTCTGTTGCCGAGGTGATGCCTTTTCGGAACGTTGCATGAACGCGTAGATGAGAGGTTTGTGATCGGTCACAATCTTGAAATTTCGCCCTTCGAGGAAATAACGAAAATATTTGATTGCTTCGGCGATCGCCGTAAGCTCCCGATCGTACGCGCTGTAGTTCTGTTGCGCCGAATTTAATTTGCGCGAAAAGAATGCGAGCGGTTTCCACGAGTCGTCCAGACGTTGTTCGAGGGCGGCCCCGACGAAATCTGACGCGTCACAAACGAGGCGCGTCTCGGCTGCGTCGGAGGGGTGAGAGAGTATAGTCGCGTTGGCCAGACTCTCCTTTCACTTATTAAACGCTTCCTCAGCCACCGGCGTCCATATAATTGGCCGTTTGTCGTTTTTGTATGAGTCGCGAAGGTACTCATTTAATGGTGCCTGAACGACAGCTGCATGCAGTAGTTTACGATAAAAGTTGACAAGCCCAAGAAAACGATGCAATTCAACTATAGTATTAGGCTTTGGATACTCGCGAATAGCCTGAACCTTATCGAGTGTTGGTTTACAACCTTCGCTGTTAATCGTAAAGCCGAGGAATTCTAATTCTTGCTTGCCGAACTCGCATTTATCTACATTGAGTCGTAAATAAAACTTTTTTAATCGCTGTAACACTACGCGTAAGTGAGCTTCGTGCTCTTCAAGAGACGTTGACGCTATGAGTATGTCGTCGATGAATGCAAAATTCCAAAATTTCGCCTAGAGCACGGAAGATTTGACGCTGAAATGTTTGACTTGCGTTTCTAAGACCGTATGTCATGAATTTATATTCGAACAGCCCGAAGGGCGTAACGACAGCCGTTTTAGGAATATCTTCCGGCGCTACTGGAATTTAGTTGTATGCCTAATACATCTAGCTTAGAGAAAATGACTTTCCCACGCAAGTGGAGGAGCAATCGTGCAAATGTGGTACGGGAAATTTATCCGGCACGGTAATTGCGTTAAGACAACGGTAATCGCTGCAGATCCACCATGATCCGTTTTTTTTTTGGTACCATGTGAATGAGACTTGCCCATGGACAACTGGACGGACGACATATACCGGCTTTGATTAGCCGTTGAAATTCAGCCTTTGCTGCTTTTAATTTTACCGGACTTAATCACCTGGAGCGCTCTGCTACCGGCGGGCCCGTGGTAATGATATGATGACGAACATCGCTACTGCAATTCGGAGTTGCCTGTTCTAAACCGGTGACCTCCGGAAATTCAGAGATGCTCGCGAATTTCGTACTGGATTTGACCATGCTAATGGCAAGCTGTAGTATCGATTTGACAATTCCCGATACGCACACATTGTTTTGTGAGTCGATGAATCTACGACCTTTAAGGTCCGGAAGGAGACCGTAATGTGCAATCAGGTCGGCCCCAATAATCGGGTACGGAACTGATGCTACGCAGAAATTCCATGTGATCGGGCGTATCCCTAAATGTAGTGTTCGGAACGACTCCCCATACGTGTCTATACGCGTATTGTTTGTCGCTAAAGTTTGAAATTGGTTGGAGTTTTGTTCTTCGCGTATGTGCTGGGAAGCAGCGAAATTTCCGTCCTCGTATCCACAAGGAAAAGCTCTCCGGTGATTCGATTACGGATGTAGAGACAGATAGAAGAATCGACGCCCGCCATATCTGTCTCCTCGATGACAGACGACTCTATTCCCCCGTCTTTCCATCCGTTAAAGGGCTTTGGCCAAGGGCACGGGAATTTTTCAGTTCCCTTACAGACTCGCGCTTATTCCCCGAAAGTACAATGCGGCCAGCAGACACGAGAGCTTCTGCTTTTGGAACGATTTTTATTTGTCTTGTCTCTCATCTGAGATCTGCTGCATCGCTTGACCTCAGCCGTGAGGGTGGCAATATCAGCGGCCAGACGATCGATTCTAGCTTCTAAGTCGGATGGCTTAGACGCTGACAATGATGCGGCGGCACACTGCGCAGAATCACCCACGGTCTCAACTAATTTATCCGCCATTTTGGCTAGCTTGTCCAATTCCATGCTTTCGATAGCCACAAGAATGCTTCTAATGTGCGGTGATAAATGTTCAAAAAACACGGTTTTTATTACGGCGTCGTCACATCGTTTGTCAGAGTTCAAGTTACGAAGTCGACTGAGGATCTGCGACGGTTTCCCTGACGTAAACACTTTTATTAATTGCCTTTTATTAATTGTCGCAGTTGACTTTCTACTGACGCTGAAAAATTTTCAATAATACGCTGTTTTAATTTGGTGTATGGTTCGCTCTCATCGGGCTTCACGATGAGATCTCTGCAGCACGCGATGGCTTCGGCGTCAAGAGACATAATCACGTGATGTGCCTTAGTCTTTTGCTCTGTGATTCGAGCGACCTCGAACGTGGCCTCGACTTGAATGAATCATATCACCGAATCTTTAATTAAGAACGGCGGAATTTTCGGAACCCTATATGAATCCACGCGCGCGACATTGCCTACCACATTGCCCTGCATTTGCCTAAGCGTTGCTTGCAGTTGCATCACTTGCTCCTGCAATTCCTCGTTGGTGGGAGGAGTCATGACTATGCGTCTACCGTGACGAAGCTCGCGAACAATCAGTACTTGCTAACGGCCTTAAATATTAATCGTTCACGCGCGCGCTATAAAAAAAAAATTTCAATCGCTCAATGCTAATCTGTCAATAATGGAGAAATTGTTAATTGACGTGCATTGACCTCATGAAGAAAAGCGCGAAGAGTCTACTTTCCTGTTTTACCGGATTATGCGCACTAAAAAACTAATGCAATGCGCACGCAACTTTCCCGACTACAATGGCGGCGATGTCGTCCTTCACAGGTCACAATGGCGACGATGGCGTCCTAAACGCCGGCTCCTGGGCTTCGGTTCCCACGGCGGCGGAACGCTGTGCGCCTGTCGTTGGATATGTCTCTGCGGTGCTTCCGACGGCGAGAATTTTCCGCCGGCCCCGGCCTCAGCGATGGGGCCTTGCGACAGGTCACGATATGGTAATGGGCCTCCTGCTGCTCACGACGTCGGCGATGGGCCTGCTGCTGCTTACGACATCGGCAATGGGCTTCCTTGTCGGCCACGACGTCGGCGATGAGCCTCTTTGTCGGCTATGACGTCGGCGACGAGCCTCTTTGTCGGCTACGATGTCAGCGACGAGCTTCCTTGTCGGCTACGACGTTGGCGACGAACTTCCTTATCGGCTACGTGCACTTCTGCTCGGTTCGAAACTAAGTTCGTTTCGATGTTGCTCGAACGACAATTACCGGTCAATCGCTTTTTCCTCTCGATCACGTCGGCCTCTTGATCACGTCGGCCTTTCGTATCACGTCGGCCTTTCGTATCACGTCGGCCTTTCGTATCACGTCGGCCTTTCGTATCACGTCGGCTTTTTGTATCACGTCGGAGTCACCAATGTGGGAATAAGTGACTCAATTGATAAGTCAGATTCTCTAGACAAACCCACGCTTATCGTGTGATATAAGAAATAATGATCGAGACTTTTCTTGTAATTGGTAATTAATAATCTTTTACACGAGCACAAATTAATATGACCGTACAGGATGAACGCCTTAATTGATCTGTTGTTATTAATTTTCATTTTTTTAGACGCTGCTAGGCAACTCGCCACCTACAAAATCCTTAAACTTTCTACACTCGTTGCGCTAGTGAGGTATTAAGAATCCCCCACAATAAGGACAGTATCGATGAGCGATATAAAAAAGGATTTAACGATTTTGTAATATCATGATGTGATCAGTTGATCTCAATATGTTGTCATGGACAACAGCAAAGAGAAGATAGCTAAAGAGATTGCGAAAACGAATGATTCGATTCGCAAAAAGTATCGCGCTTTGAAGACTGGTAGAGGACTATGGAGAGACTATGGAGGAGGACACGCATTAGATAAACACTTCAAACCTATCATCGATCTGCTGAAACAGATTGTTGAAAACATTGTTAAATTCTCCAAGGATCCTATTATGACTGAAACATTATTTTCGGGAGAAGACAAGGAACCAAAACTCAAAAGAAAACGTTCGAGTTTCTCTTTGTACAACAATCCTATACAGGCTTCCAGATCTGTGAAGTCAATGTTGAATCAATCGAAAAACCGTATCATCCATTTTAAGCGAAGTATCCGAAATAATACAATCATGCGATTTATCGTATGACCACGCTCTGAAGAAATTTTCGAGGTTGCCGATGAACCGCTCGTAACATCCATTCGACATCTGCTTCAAACACCCGAAGGGCAGAAAAAGTTGCATGCAAACTATGGTCCGTTTGGACAGAAATATTTAAAAGTGGTTCTGAGCGGTAACAAAGCCATCAACATAGACATCGTGTATGGAATTTATTTCAGCGAGGAAACGATGCTCGGTGTCAAACGTATTACCTTGCGCAAAAACAATGATATAATTATAAAGGGGAAAAGATATGAACATCAGGTTTGTACGAGTTAATTTTTATGAAATTTCTCGATGAAAATATCTGTACGGATGATAACGTACAGACTTACAGGAGCATTCTGCTGACAATAAACACTCACCGGCGCGGTCATAGCTCAAGTAATCAAGTAATGATTAGTAAGGGATACAAGTATAAGAACATAATAGCGCCATTGTTATCGGATAAAAAAGTTGGAATGAGAATAAACAAAAGAGTGGATTTACCGCGTACGCGTTGACACTAAACAAATAAGATCAATTATATCCGTTGGAATGTTCTCAACGAAATTGTGGATCGTCTGCTCGAGGCCAGGCGGATTAATGATGACACTAACGAGATTTTGTTGATTATCAAAGAACTTCGCGAATCCGGTCTGATTATAAATTAACTTCGTTCTACACACGTCGTTCAGTCGACGTCGCAATGCCGCTCAACAAGTTTGGATCACTTGGAGGAGGAAACGAATCGCATTATCAATGACATGGATTACTCAGAAATTATGTGTGCGGTAATGCTCTTTGCATAGCTGTAGCTGACTTTGACGCAAAGTCGTACAAGATTAGCGCTATTCCTGGATGATGCTGACACAGCAAACAAACGATAAGTGCCACAGAATGTTCAAGATTTGAAAGATTGTCTGATCGAAATCGGAAAGAAGATTGCAGCTTTACAAAATAATGTACAGGTTATGTTAAACGAACTTGAAAAGACGATTCGAGAAGTGCATCGTGCTGAATAATTATTCGCGATGTCTAAGAAACGTCTGCTGGTTGATGAATTGCACGCTCCAGCGAGAAGAAATTTTCTGCAAAGACACGTCATAGTACACGGATACGATGCTCCGTGGCAGGATGTGGTCGAGATGCGTTCTTATACGCAATTCAACAGAGATTACCACTACATTCGTATCGTTATCGACGTACTGAGTAAGCATGCAAGGACTGTGCCGCTTAAAAACAAAAACAGGAACGAGATGACTAAGACGATCGCAAAGATTTCAATACGATGGAAAAATTTGCAAACTGACCGAGGAAAGGAATTTTACAACTCGAATGTGCAGAAACTCTTGAAAAAACGCAACATCAATCATTATTCCATGTATGTATTATGTAAAGCATCAGTCGTCGAACGGTTCAACCGTACATTGAAGAACGACATGTGGAAACAATTTACACACAATGGAAATTACAAAGCGATATCCTGCTGTATCTCGTATCAAATTACAACGCGCACAAGCATCAAACTGTCAGTATGCATCCCGTCGACCTTACCCCCGCGATCACCGACAGGCACTTAATCACGGTTTACAATCGCGTAAAGATTGCCGCACTCATGCGATACCAAGTGGGTGATTCGGTACGCGTGAGCAAATACAGTCTTTGATAAAGGTTACACGCCGAATTGGATCACGGAAAAAAATTAAAATTATCAAAGTGCAGCAGACTAATCCAGTGACGTATCTTCTGAGAGATTCTCGCGACGAGCTTATCACTGGAGGATTCTACGAATACGAATTGCACAGCATCGTCCGACGTGCATCTCATTGAAAAGGTTGAGCAAGAGGAGGAACGAAGTTACGTAAAATGGTTGGGATTTGACACAATTCGCACAATTCGTGAATACATAAAGACAAGTGTTGTAAAACTTATATTTATTATAAAAAATATAAATACGTATTATACATATTATAAATATCATATATATATATATGATATTTATAATATGTATAATACGTATTTATATTCTTTATAATAAATATAAGTTTTACAATACTTGTCTTTATGTATCCACGACTTGTGCGAATTGTGTCAAATCCCAACCATTTATATATATATATATATATATATATATATATATGTATATATACCATATATATATATATATATATATATATATATATATTATATTTACATATTATACATATTATATTATATTATATATATTATACATGTTATACATAGTATACACATTGGGTATGGGAATAAGTTTTCGCCTTTTTTAAATGAAAAAGATGTGTTTATTTAAACAAATCTATATAAGTGAATTTATTCAAAGTATGCTCCTTCGGAAGCGACAACTTTCTCCCACCTTTCCGGTAATAAACGGATTCCTCGAATGAAAAAATCTGGTTCTTTTGAAGCGATCCATTCATCAAGCCATTTTTTGATACCTTCATAAGAATTGAATCGTTCTCCAGAAAGGGCCGACTGCATGGATCGGAACAAATGGAAATCTGAAGGGGCAATGTCCGGTGAATACAGCTGGTGGGGCAGAATTTCCCACTTTACTCCTTCTAAGTATTTCTTGACCGATTTTGCAACATGTGGCCCAGCGTTGTCATGTAACAGAATCAGCTTGTTGTGCCTATTGTTCCATTCCGATCGTTTTTCTTTCAAAGCTTGGTTTAAACGTATCAGTTGTAGCCGATAACGATCGCCAGTGATGGTTTCGGACGGTTTGAGCAGCTCATAATATATAATACCTCTTTGATCCCACCAGATGCACAACATAATCTCCGAAGCATGGATATTTCGTTTTGGTGTTGATGGACCTAGTTTACCTGGCATCACCCATGCCTTCAAGGGTTTTAGGGTTATCGTAGTAGATCCATTTTTTATCGCCAGTTACGATACGATATAGAAAACCCTTCCTTTGTTGTCATTGACGAAGCATCTCGCAGATGACCAAACGTCTTTCCATATCTCTCTCTTTCAATTTGTATGGCACCCAATTTCCTTCTTTTTGCACCATTCCCATTGCGTGTAGACGTTTTCCAACAGTGGATCTATCAACATTTAACTCTTTTGCCAATCTATCGAGCGATAAACACGAATCTTCTTCGAATAATGCTTGCAATTCTGCATCTTCAAATTTTTTCGGTGCACCTTCGTGTTCTTTGTTCACGCACGTCAAAATCACCATTGTTGAATCGCCGAAATCATTCTTTACAACTAGTTTTCGATGGAGCATGCTCACCGTAAATATCTACGAGCAAACGATGCGTTTCCGCAGCACTTTTCTTTAAAATAAAATAATGAAAAACTTCCCGCAAATGTTGCTTTTTGGAATAAATTCCGACATCTTCAACGCAAAAAAAGTTACTCTTTGTTACGCTTTGAACGAATGCCATCTATTGGGCTCAAAAGTTTGGACACACCTTTCAAAAACATATCTTGCCGTTCTATCAAACACACGAGCAATGTTACTAACGATATCTTTCTGCAATGGGCGAAAACTTATTCCCATACTCAATATTATACATATTATACACGTTACATACATATTAAACATACTATACAATATAAATGTTTTATTTACATCGGTAATGCTCTCATGGTAGCGTCGATGGAACCTGGCACGGTATATCGTTGTTATCGCTTATCGTTGTGCGGACTTAGAGCGATTTTTGTTTCTGATATATCGTATGCACGACTGTCTGCTTCTCATTTCGATTATGCACCGCGCATATTTCATTTAAGCACCGCGTGTAATCTTCAAACGTTATAGACCTCGTTACAACATTGCTCCTGACGCCCTTTGCCTTCTTTGCCTATTCTTCTTTTCTTCTATATGCAAGAAATACATTTTCGCTCTAAGCTATGAATTCGGTTATGATGGCACCATTCTCGTCTTTCATAAGGCCAGGAACTTTTTTATTTGCGAGCGAAATATCGTCGCGTTGTCGCGGTGTAATCCCTCGTGTCAAATCTACTTATATCACGTTTCATGATATCGTCATATTCCACGTGATATAGAGGCTATCAATATCGGTATACATAATTTTGCATTTTCGCGAAATAGCGGTGCCATGTATTATATTTGTGATGAAATTCGTACAAACACGTCTTGGATATGTCGAGTATGCACATACCCACGTATTATTGAACTTTACCTCGAGCTTACACAGTTCTATCGCGACCAGATTCTCCAAAAAGACGCTACGTTGTGTTTAGTTCTATATCATCGCGAAGTCATCGAGATTGCACGAATTGCAGTATATGGTGAACCTTTACAATACGGAGACCGTAACGAGTACACTGCTGCAAGTTACACTAATGTATGACGTAAACGCTGCATATCGCATAATGTTGCGAGGAACTTATCATTGCGCTTGCGGGGTGGTTTCTCGCGCGTCGGACAGAATGGTAGATCAGTGTGCGTGTCATGAAGATGTTGCGAGTACTCCACGTCCACTTCGAGAATATAGTCTGTTAGCGAATCTAACGCGATGGTCGTAAAGTCGAAATTTTGTACGTCATCGACCCATCGAAAATCAACGTAAGGTAATAATTGACACATTGCTCAGCCGTACAGATTATTGACGCCATAGTACATCAAGTACTATGATGTCATGTATTTGTTGTTGGCTCGCATGTACTTGTTTGAACACTGCCTCAGACCACCGCGTATACCGCGCTCGATAAACATGACCATATCAATGTCTGTGAGCAGTTCAAATCTTACATCCATATGCTTTAACACGGCGTCCAACGTGAAGCCCGGTGAGGTGTAATAATACATGGGATCAAGTCCATAATTCGCGATGCAACTGTCGTGGAAATTTTCGAAAACGCTGACCAACAACAAAACATCTGTTTTCAGATATAAGTCTATATTTACTGATTGTCTGGATGGAGAACTGCTGTCATATGTTGACGGCATACGCGTAAACATTCTCAGATACAATGTCATCTGTCAATGACCTATAAAACAACTTGCGAGGTGGTAAACACAGCTCCTCCTACTTTTCAATATAGTCAATGTACTCGTACGGAAAGACGCCTTTTCGTATCAAAAGATTAAAATTTTCTTCTGATAAATTGGAAAATTCGCGTTATAATATACGTAGCTTATCTTTACTGAGAAAAGGCGCCAATTTGTCCAAACTAGAAGCGAGAAATCTGAATAAATTTATAAACTGTAATACCTTTTCGTTTTTAGTACTATTGACATGTTTAGTAAACGAGATATATTTTTCTTTAGTTATCGATAAAAGATCAACGCGTCCTTCGTATGCGGTAGTAATTTCTTTGATGGTAAAATGCGTGTCATAGTCAGATACAATTTGAGTGTGCGGGGTCTCTGTACCCGGTTAAATTACAATGATTGCGTACCCGCATATCGTCTGGCGCAAACGGTTTCTCGCACACGTGGCAGTGCGTAGAATTGATGAATTTTTGCCAATCATTTTGCGTGAAATCTGCCATGGGTTAGTCGAAATTAGACTGTACACTGTACGCCAAATTTCTGAATTCTTCTATGAACCACGCTATACAATCCTTATCACGAAAACGACAGTAAGCAATGCACGTAGTATTCGAAACTAAACATATTATAATGATGATACATGTACATAGCCGATTTAGGATTCCCATCCGTCTTTTCCAATGCACTCCAGATCGACGTAGACAACGAATGGGACGCATTCTTCCTGCAGTGGTTATCGAAGTTCAGCCACTTATCGTCTTCGCTCGGTAATCTGATCGCGCAATTGTTTAATTTTCTACAGTCCTCGCTGTGGATCTCCAATTTAGCGCTCGAGCTAAAGTAGTAGAGGCATCTGAAAAAAAGTATTATATTATATTATATATTATATATCATATTATATATTATATTATTATTATTATTATCATTATTATTATTATTATTATTATTATTATTATTATTACGTACCTATCGCAGAAATATTTCTTATGTTCTTTTTTGGTAAGTTGTGAGCTGACAAGTCATGATTCTTGATCACAAAGTGATCCCTCGTCATCCTTCGTACAAGAGTTATATATTTGCTTCTTTTTCGATCGACGAATCGTATCGATACAATTTCCTTCTTATTGGTGTAGACGTTGATGAAAATGTCATTCAAAGTTTCGAATTTCTAAATTTGATTCCAATGACTCAACGTCATTGGAAATTCAATGCCCGCGAGAACCGATGTATAATGCGAATACGAGGATTCTCGATGTGCATTTCTTTGAGCCGAGTATAGAGCGGCAATAACAGACCATGCAAAACACGCATTGTCCGCGGTTTGCACATTGATTACCGCTCTCTTTAGCATAATTTCTCGCAGGAGTTTGATATGACATCCCGCGCAGAGGATTGTGCTTGTTCGCACTCACCGTTAAATTCAGTATATGCGACAATGCCCTGTCCACTATGCTTCCAGCGATGATAAGGTAAGCTCTGTGACGCATGATACTTACCACTCGCGCAAATCGGTGCATTGATATAATTTATAGTTTCAGGTGGCGATACGTTTGTTCTCGCGTTTATCACTCGCCACGAACTCGCTATTAAAAACAGTGTTTATTTTTATAGCGTCATATTGTTGCATTACACTATACTCAAGCACAATTTCGCTCGCGTCTTCGAGAAATCGGCGAGGCTCGATATGTTTAGAGTTTACCGCGCCCGTCAGAATACGGTTTTCAAACACCGTTTCGATGACGCGTCAACGTAATTCGTACTCAGCGCCTACATGCACAAATCTTCTACGCACAGATTCCTTCAGACTCTCGAGCCGCGCGATATATGCGATCAATGATTATCTATTACCGATTAATAATTGCGGGTGTTTGATACGGCTCTGCTCCTCCAATGATTCTATAAATTCATCACTATAAATTCAGCACTGTTCCCACGTGCTGTACTCGTCTATAGTATTAAGCAAGGTAGTTTGCTCAATCAAATCACGCTCCATGTTGTCACTTGCGCTGTCGAATTGATGACGTTATTAACTAAATTTTGTTATTTTTATATTATTATGTGCGTTATTTTTATTAATGATATCGTCTGAACATCTCTTAAAGGAGTAGCTATAGTTTGATGAAATTACAAATGTTGCATTTTTGCAGATGTTGTATCGAATTACATTCATGATGTCATCACCAAAACATGTTAATGTCCTTGAAAAATTTTCTTATATTATGCTGACAAAGTCAGCAGTTATATATTAGTTGATATTGCACTATTTGGCAACGTCGCATTTTTATCAAATTATATTAATGATTATCATTCTTAAGAAATCATAAATTACGCTAACAAAGTCATATTGAAACTTACAAATTTGCTAACATTATAATTTGCGATGTTAGAACACATTAATGTCATCACCGGATATCGCTAAAAATCTTTTGTTATAAAATCTGACGTTTGCATTTTTGATGTCATTGACCGGAATTGATATAAATATCCGCGAGGATTTTGCGGAAAGTCAGTCTGTGTAAAATGGCTAACCATAGTTACTCCCGCATTTAATTAGCAATCGAGAACTCGGTTTCCGTAATGTGCTGACTCACATTAATATTTCTTACCCGATAATGATAATAGGGAATGAAGGTTATATTGAAGAAAAACGTGATAATTATATATTGTCAAAAGGTTATACGCCTAACTACTGGAACGAATGGGTCATGGATTTTCTCTATCGTAGACACTTAAGAATGTACATCCAAGTTTGAGGGATTCCCATAACATTATGGAGTCATACATTCAACATGAGTTGTGCAAGTAAGTATTTCATTTATACTTGTTTGTGAAAAATTTTTCTCTATAAATGGCTTATCCATTTGTTCTTCTCCATTACAGCGCGTTTTCACATACAATTTGTGAGGACGGTGACATTCATATTGAAGCGGAGGAGATATTAAAATGTGATAAAATATATATGTAAAAATAAATAAATATGGATTAACCTGGACTCTGTGTTCAAAATTATTTGTTCTGTCTACTATTCCTTTCTATTTCTGCATCGTATTACATGCGCGTCATCACGCGCGACACCATCGCGCCCAACCATACCTTGAGCTCTCTAAAATAATAGTAATAGTTATAATTTGGTCGAATAAAAAATATTTCATGAATAATTGCATTGATTAGACGCTGAAGATTACGTAAGAAGAAAATGGCTATGCATAAGATATGATAAGTATGCATGGTAAGTATAGCGCGCAGGGAAACCGCGTTCGGCGGCGGGCACCGGCGGTGGATCGCGCCCGGAGGTGGACCGGGCCGGCGGCGGCGATGAGGACTAGCGGCGGCTGATCGCGCTCGGCGTCATCACCGCGATGCGAATGTAATTTTCCGTACATCCCCGTTACGTAATTTCCCGCACTTGAGACATCCTCCTCCCCCCCCCCCTCCGCACCACAACATCTTCCACCGCGACGTCATCCACCATAACGTCATTCTTGCACACCATCGTGACGTCATCTTCCTCGTGCCGTCACTCCCTCCCCTCCCCGCGCCACGGATACTCCGCTGCTCCTTACCCCTCCCCCCCTCGG
Organism: Acromyrmex echinatior; assembly: GCF_024713525.1. Lineage (NCBI taxonomy): Eukaryota > Metazoa > Arthropoda > Insecta > Hymenoptera > Formicidae > Acromyrmex > Acromyrmex echinatior. Next base: position 16,153,664 of record NC_141857.1, on the reverse strand, counting down.
AGTTCCCGAATTAGAACCGACCTATACTCTACTTATACAAATTTGATCAATATTTTATTGTAACGCATAATTATTGAAAGATTACTTTGTTTAACACGAAAGATAAGAATATAAAGAAAGTGCAACTGTACTTCTTACAAAAGAACAGATGATATATATCTTACACAAATATAGATGTTAAACAGTAAAATTTATTTTTTTATTCAGTGCAACACTGATTAAATTATATATTTTTTTTATTACTTTTAATATTCGATTTAGCAGCGCCAAGTGTTTTTACTTTTATTTAAATTAAATTTTTTTGTTCTGTTACCTCTTTAAATTCTTTATAACACTTTAGTTAATTGAGGTAACATAATTTTTTGATATAATATTTTTAGCGAAAATTGAATAACGCATTATCACTTGTAATAGATAATAAGAGTCTCGAATGGGTACAAAGTACATTAGATTTCATTTTTTTGTACAACAATTTTGTTAAATCGACTATACACGTTCAAGTAACTTGTTAAGTATACTTGTTAAGTATACTTACAAGTAAATTTTGTGAGTGATAATTTTTATAATGTTGTTTGAAGAAAATTAAAGCTATTATTTCTTGTGTTGGAATAGGAAGACTGAAAATATTTTTGAAGAAGAATTAAAGTTATTACTATTATTTTTTAAAAAATTGAAATAAAAAGACTTTCAATGAAAATATTAAAAGATACATAGCATTTCATATAGTAAAGTACCACTTGGGTTTTACTTTTTAATTTTACTTTTAATAAATCTAAAAAATTTTAGCAACCTGTGAGTGACTCTATCTTGTCCGTTCGTGAAATCCAATATAGAATAAGAATATTGCTGAAGAAGATTCGAAAGAGAGTCGAAACGTTCATGAGTTCTCAAGACTGTAAATAAAGAAGACATCTGTACATCAAATGGAATAACAATTTTACTTATTAAAAAAAATTATATTATTATAAATTTTAACAAGTAAAATTGTTACACTGTATAATTTACAGTATATAACGCATACCATATAAATACTTAATATTTATTCTGTACTAAATCTAAATCGCATACTTGTCTGAATTATTTCCTTGCACATACATATACATATTATAGCATTTAACTTTATAAAAATTTTATAATTTCATTCAACTTTACGCCATTGCTGATATCAAATCTTTTTCTTTTATAAAAATAATAGATATATCATTGGAATTAAATAAATAATAAATAAATGTACTAGTTTAACTTGGCGCCTGTTGTTGATATCAAATTTTTTATACACATGATATACACATATCATTAAAGTTAAGTAAATAAAAAGATAATAAAAAGATAGTCTTGAGTTTCACTTTTTAATTTGGTAAAATTTAATTAATTATTTTGATAAAGATACAAATGATATGTGTCATTATTAGAATTAACTAAAAATAATAAGGATAATACCATTTTTTACTTTTTGAAACTACTATTAGTTTCTTAGGACGAGAGATTGAAATAGGAAGACTTTCAATAAAAATACAAAAAGTATCACTTAATAAAGATAGTTTGGATTGTACTTTTTAATTTGGTACACTATTTTCAATACGTATCATCTAGGTTTTATCATATTTAGGTTTTATCATATTTAAGTTTTACTGGATGAGCACACACTCTTAGCGCCTTTTTGACCATTTTTTTAAAAAGGTAAGTTTGTATATAACACCTCCCCCATCGTTTTATAATTTAATATAATTTCAAACACATCAGTAAGAGCTAATGTATGATCTATATCCATTATTATATTTCCCCCGACGAAATATTATTAAAGATTGATATTTTTATGAGAATTAGAGTGTTTATTAAAATTTAAGTGATTAAGAGTAAGAAGTACTGATAATATAGTACTAATTTTACAACTTATTAGTTTCATAGACAAGTATCTATATTTAAAACTCAATAATATTCGATTTTTATTTAAAACTATAATTTTAATGTTGCCGAGTTTAATCAATAAAGATAGTAACTATAGAGAAAAAAATTATAATTTTGCAGTAATATAAATATTATAACATACAAGTATGTATACTTATTTTTAGCATTTATATAATAAAAAAATCATGAATTAAATAATGTACTATCCAAATATTTATGTTAATAATCACAAATTTGTATATTGTAAATTGTCGATAATGTCAGTGTTCTTTAATTACTTCCGAGCGGGCCCTACGGACCCTTTTCATGGTTGCGAAAATCAGTCATGGGTTAATGATCTTTAATAGTATCTAGTCAGTATATCTATTAATTTATGTTGACTACTGTTGTACGTGCATGTAATAGTAATTTTAGATTAATGGATACAGTGACAAATATTTTTATTAAAAGCAATTATAGTTTTAAATATGTGTGCTATTTCCTCGAATAGTATAATTAATTACTTGTTTTTAACCAATTATAAAAAATTAATATAAAAAGTATACAATACAATTTAAATTAATAAATAAAATATATAGTAATTAAAATAAATTAAATTAATATAATAGTTTCATGGGTCTTAGAATAAATCCAAATAAAATAGATATATGAGCTTTCAGGTTGTTAGTGCGTAATACAATTATAAGACGATAAGATATAATTCGCAAACAATTGTATTGTAATATACTTATTAAACAGAATTAAATGCATTCAACTCTGGATTTAAATCTTCTTTTGTACGGAAGTCAAATACAATTTACATTGATATTTGTATATACGTATAAGGTACCTGAGCCGAATAAGATCCATTTAAATTTTTTACTTAAAAGCGTACTTTACGCCTAGAACATATGCTTAAGAAATGCGTCATTCGAAGTAGATGAAAAGGGAATTAGAATCAGCAGCAACACATTTTAATCCAACAAAAACTTTTGTGACGAAATGTATGTATAAGTCATTTTTATAACAATTTGTTTATCATGTACATACACATTTTACTTTATACTTAGAGCTTATTACCTTATACAAAGTGAATCAGAGTCGTTGAACCAGCTTTTTACTCTATGAGAAAATGATTGCACACATTATAATTTAATTAGATATGAAGTCGATAATTTTCTCATAGGGTAAAAAGTTGGTTCGACTCTGATTCACCCTGTATGAATGGCAGACTTTCAAAATGTGTTTTGTCCAAAATTTGTAATTTTCAGAAAATGAGAAAGAAAGAAACTCCTCACACAATAAAATTACGCACTTTATAGAAAATAACAATATCCCAATCAGTAGGATGTGAAATATTTTAAAAAATTCCTAAATTATTACACTGAAAGAAAAGATTGGTTGCTGGAACAATTTAGATAGTAAAATATGGCATTACATTTTTATGGCTGCAACAACCAGTTTTTGATTGTAGCAAATTTTTAGTTGCGTTAGCCTATCGAAATCATATACTGACATTGCAATTAAATCATTGCAGCAACCAATCTTTTCTTTCAGTATTTACAATTACAAAAAATATTAAACAAAATTTATTGCATTTTTTTTTAGTTAAAAATCGTAATACACTTTAAAATGTTTATATATTTTTTTAAATATAAATTAACGATAAAAAATGCTTTCTGAACATCTTAGAGTAGCTTAATAATATAAGTCTTTCAACACTACGCCACTTTAGCTAAAAAAATAAAATTTTGAACAAAATACATTTTGGAATTCTGTTTTTCATATATATAGTTTATTACGAGGGCAAATCAATAAATTTTTAGAAAAACATAGTAAAACACATTTTTTTTGATCGATTTATTTTTATTTCTCCTTTCAGCTCGATACACTTGATCCAATGATTCTCCAACTTTTTTAAGCAGTCCAAATAATATGATTTGTCCTTCAAAATAAGTCTCTGTTTCGGCGATGAGCTGCTCTTTGGTGGTGAATCTCTTTCCTCCGAACCATTTCTTCAGGTTTGGAAACAGGAAATAATTGCAGGAGGCTAAATCTGACGAATATGCTGGATGGGGAAGAATTCGTAGCGGAATTCAATTTGGCCAGTGCCGGGCACTGGTGTGAACCCGTGCATTATCTTGATCGAAGAGCACTTTCTTTTTCGCCAATGGGGACGTTTCTTCTTTAAAATATTGTTGAAACGTCCAATAAGGCTGCGTAGTAATCGCCATTGATCATTTGCTTCGATGGAAGGTAATCGATATAAATTATACCGCGTGCATCCCAAAAAACTGTGGTCATCACCTTTCCGGCCGAGTTCACGGTCTTCACCTTCTTCGGAGCTAGTTCACTCGATAAAGTCCATTGTTTTGACTGTTCCTTCGTCTCGGGTGTAAAGTAATGGATCCATGTTTCGTCCACAGTAATGAATCGATGCAGAAATTCATCTGGATTACGTTGAAACATCTCCAAACATTGTTTTGAAATCGTCACACGGTCGCGCTTACGGTCCACAGTGAGTAAACACAGCACCCATCTTGCCAATAGCTTTTTCATATCCAATTATTCGTGCAAAATTGAAATCATTATGCCATGTGATATGCCTGTGACTTCAACAAGCTCGCGCACTTTCACTCGTCAATCAGCCAAAACAATATCGTGAACTTTATCGATGATTTCTGGCGTAGCAGCCTCAATTGGACATCCCAAACGAGGTGCATCACATGTGGATATACGACCACGTTTAAATTCATTCACCCAATTGTATACAGTCGCAAACGCTAGTGCAGATGTGCTATGAACATTATCCAACTCGGCTTTGATTTTTTTTGGCGTTAAATGTTTCATATGTAGATGTTTGATCACTGCACGAAACTTGTTTTTTTTCTATTTTGCAAAAAATACAAAGGTTGTTCGCTTTAATCGTCTACAAAAATGAAATCACGCGATGAATTCCGCTCAAAATTTGATAGTAATCAGCTGAAAGATGCTACTTGTCAAAAAGTAAGTGACATGACACTGCGAGTCCTCTGACAGATTTTCTAAGAACTTATTGACTTGCCCTCGTATTTGTTCTACAGAATATTATAAAAATACTCGTAATTAAAGAAAAAAAAAATTTCTCTAATCGTTTGATACAAATCTGTGACAAACTGAATTCTCGATCTCAACCGAAGAATTTGGCAAATCTATTTTATCGATGAACATAATTGATTTACTGTTGACTGAAGTATTCAAATGTTCCTAGCTTTTTGTCATCTAACGGAATACTTATTGACGTTCGAATTTTTTTATATTTTTTTGTATTCTTTTTTTTTATATTTTGACACTTCACCATTGTTTTTAAATTTTTTATTCTTTATTCATTAATGTAAGATTGTATTTCTGCGTTGCGACACTGAAAAAGGCTTTGTAAGCCGAAACGTCTGTTAATTATATTAATTTAAAGTTAATTTAATTATAACTCGAAATAAGCCATGACATTGTGTTAATTTTATATTTAAAGGTATCAAAAACAAGGTATCTAAAATAGTGATTCGTAAAACAGGTCTCTTACTATCATTAGATGACGGAAAACTATCTATCTTAGAAAGCACATAATTATTTTAAACGAGAGTTTATTATTGTTTCCTGTTCGCTATTAGTATATTGTGAATTGTAATCAACGCTCAACCTATTCATTTTATTTGATAAATTGTCCTTTTACTATTAAAGTATGTAGAATGATAAATTTGTGTTCCACTCTATGTATTATTATATATCTAAATTACAATAAAGTACAATATGTATGAATTAAAATGAAATGTGTAATTTTTTATATAAAATTTTTATTTATATATGTGAAGAATAAGCATATATCAGATATGACACTCATTTCATTACACTATCGGTATTGGAAAGTGTATTCTCGGGAGAAAAGAATTAAATCTGTGGAGGTCTCAATGAGAAATGACAATGAAATCGATGCCGATTGCATTATCATTTTTCACTGGGGTATGACCATAATTGTTTCAACAAATTTGGACAGATCTGCAAATTGTCTCTGACAACAGATCTAAATGAATATAATAATATAATCGGCCCCGATTACCATTAAATTATCTTTATATTGTAAGAAAATTAATGAAATTTTTTTGTTGCTTCAACTCCTGACATCTGTCAGTCGATAGTGATACTCCAAGCGAAACACAGCACGCAGCGTCACCGCGTTCACACACGCGACGCATGAGATTTCGACGATAAAACCAGGGCATGGCCATTATAGCACGAGTCATTCTCAACTTTCGGATGGAGATACATCGGGTATCTCCCGAGAACACCGTCACTTTCTTTACATATTTTAACTTAAGATTTACGTTTGCGAGTCTGATATTCTATTATTTCAATTCATGTTTCAATTTAAATTAAATAAAGCCAGTGATCGTATATTAGAACGTGACTGTTTATTTGATTATAAATATTCTAATAATTTCCTGATTCTTATTCTTACAGTTATGAATATAAGAATCTTACAATCTCCTACGCTATAAGTGAGATTTTATAACCGTCTTCAAACCAATAATTTTTCAATATGTACTTTTTGTATACACTTAAAACTATAAAAACGATTGATAAGTTATAATTTCATGATATCCTTTATATCTATTGTTTATTGACAACATTCGTGAAATCTACTTTTTCATACAGAAATATTTACGTAAATGCATTTTTAAGTCCATACTTCGATATCATATCGAAAGCAAATTTTTGGCACTCCTGCCACTCCATATCATGGATTACCATTTGTCTGATATTCTGTTGCGTAAGATCATGACAATATCCCAGATAGCCAAGCGTATATATAGCATATTGTGCAAATTAATTGCATGTTGTTAAATATTTGTTGTACATTTGCTGACATCAAAGAATACATTATGAATATAACAATATGACTGCTTATATATGTAATCAGTTGTCGAAATTTCTAGAACAAACTGTGAGCAATGATGATACATAATGTTGTTAGCAACATGACAACATGTTAGCAACGAATAATTAATCGTTTCATCTTGAGTTCGTTGCTAACAAAATACTAACAATATGACAACACGAGTTGTTGTCGAAGATATTTATGCTGACATATTGCCATCTCGCAAGAATTCGAATTCCATTGAATTCAACGCGACAGACATAATGCTGTTTTACTTTGTCCTGAGTTTGTCGAAATTGGTTGTTGGAACACGTCAGCAAATACACTGCATTTGGCTATCTGTATATACTACAATATAAACTAACGACCTTTCAATCAATAAAGACAAGATAGTTTGTAAATTAGCTCATATTTATTTGTTATTTTTCTAGCAGAAAAATTATGATCAAGTTCTTTAAGTACCCAAACGGTTTATAATTATGAATGCAAATTGAATTTTTATTGGAAAATCAGTTGTCACACCGGCAAAGCGTTAGGATCATTACTCTTGATATTCTATTGAAAAATTTTAATTCTTTTAACCTTTGTAGTCTTTGCTAATTTTTATGCATATAAACTCATTCCAAGTAACACATCAGCGCTTAAAAAGCGCTAAAATTAATATGTGCTTTTTTAACGTTTTCTTAGCGCTTTGTAAGCGCAATGTGTTATTGAGATGTTAGGCTGTTTTGACGGTGCGGTATATAAAAAATAATATAAAAGCAGTTTTGATATTTAAATGTATATAAAAAGTATATAAAGGCAAGTTTTATTGTAGTCAAAACTGCCATTATATAATTATATATATATAAACTAAATATATGTTAAAAAAAATATAGAGGCAGTTTTTACGACTGTCATAACCGCCTTTATACTTTTTTAGTATACGCTGTCGACAAAACTGCCAATAGATATAAGATATTATCTAATCATTAATGATGACAGATTAATCTGTCTGATTTGTCACTAATTTTTAGATAAATTAGTAAAGATAGTTGAGTAAAGATAGTTTGATGATAATTATCGAATTTATATGTATATTTACAGCTATACGTGTACAGCTATGTGTCAGATTTTTTTAATACATTAAACATAATAAAACACGTTTCTATGAGAGCGATATTTTATATATATATATGACCATGAACTGTCAATGAATTGTCGAAATGTACATTAAATGGAATAACTTTTGCCCAATTTTTAGAAAATGTGTATACAAGTATGCACAAAATCATCTTAAAATGTCTTTAAGGTATCTTATGTCTAGTTCGAGCTATGCATAAAGCAAATCACAAAAAGAACCATTAAGAATTCGTAAAAATAGGCGCGCGTGCGACTATTCCCGCACATAATAGCTGTAATAATCTTTATATATTTTTTAGGATATATATTATTATTTATTAATATAGGATTAAATTAATATAGCAGAATGTTAGCAATTTGGAGCCAAATTGACAGCAAACTTTATCAGATTTTTACTACAAAACCATCTGTTTGCACTATGGATTTATCTACGAATCTTGTCAGACTATGCCAGCAGATTGGTAGCAAGAATCGAACAAGTTCTGCTTGAATCAGTTTCTGCTCTCAATCTGATCTGAATCTGCCATCAGGTTATGCAGGTCTTTGTTCGATTTCTGATAATCTGCTAACATGGCATGTCTAGCAAGCTTTGTCATATTTCAGCAATTTACTGACAATGTCAGATAATACAAATTCTATGTACAATTTGTTGCCTTTCTGTAATAAAAAATGATAGCAGAAATCTGTCTCCGCAGACTTTGTTATTTCAGATATAGCGTTCGAATAAATTGCACTATTATAAAGAAAGCTTTCTAACTGCTTTTTATTTCTACAGTTTTCCAATAACGTAGACGTTGTTTGAAAAAGATTGCCTTCTAATTAAATATTAATTTAAAATACAATACAATTTTAGACTTCCTATAATTTAACGTTTTAAAATATCTAGACGTTATTCGCTTTCATTTCATAAGCAACTCGCAAGGTTTTAGGAATACTGTTTGTTTTCGTTTAGAAAGTAATTCATTATGAGTATTATGAAGATCGTGCCTATGCTTCAATACACGCCGCGATATTCTTTAGAATTCTGTTTATTTTCATTTCGCTAGAATCATAAAGATCGTATTCATTATCATTTCGGAAGCAGTAATTCGTCGCTGTCTCAATTCTTAAAGATGCTGTTCGTTCTCGCTACTGTTTGAAGTCAACATGCAACGAGAATATTATAGACAATTGATGTTCTTTGTACGATCGGAAAGTAAATTATGTAGGAGACTCTTGAATAATTTATTTGTTATATATAGACGAATCATTGCGGGAAGTGATTTCTAAAAGATATAATTATAATACAATATAAAAAGAGAATATTTGTAGCAAAACTTTAAGGTTTTTTAAGATTTCACAAATTATATTAGGTGTACAAAAAAGTTCTGAGCTTTTTTTTGTAAAATTCAATCTTTATTCAAAAACAAACGAAAAAATATTAATCAGCGAAATATTCTCCGTTTGCATCAACGACCTTTTGCCATATTTCGGGAAGCTTGCGAATTCCTTGACGATAGAAACTCACCGGCTTCGAAGCGATAGTCATCAATGCATTTTCGTATCTCTTCTAATCTCATGAAATGTGTATCAGCCAAATGATGCTGCAGCGACCGGAATAGGTAGTAATCGGAAGGCGCCATGTCTGGGCTATACGCCGCGTGCGGAAGAAGTTCCCAGCCTAACGCAAAGATATGATCCTGAGTCGATTTCGCAACATGAGGTCGAGCATTGTCATGAAGCAAGATCACTTTACGACGTCCTTGGCCAGTAAATGGTCTCTTTTCTTCTAATGCATCGCTCAAATTGGTCAATTGTTGTTGGTAGCGGTCTGCCGTGACTGTTTCATCCGATTGTAACAACTCGTAGTACAACACACCCTTTCAATCCCACCAGAGCAAAACCTTCTTGGCGTGGATATTGGGCTTTGGCGTCGATGTCGAAGGTTGACCAGGATCAACCCATGATTTTCTACGTTTAGAGTTATCATAAAGAATCCACTTTTCATCGCCTGTAATGATTTTGTGCAGAAAATCTTTTTTCCGGAACTTTGAAAGTAAAGTGAGTGCAGTGTCACGCCGTCGATTTTTGTTGTCTTCGGACAATTCATGCGGAACCCATCTGCCTTCCTTCTGAACCTTTCCCATCGTATGTAATCGTACGGAAATGGCTTGCTGCGTAACGCCAAGCTGTTCTGCAAGCTCCTTTTCAGTTTGCGCAGAGTTTATATCCAGCAGTGCTTGCAATTCGTCCGTTTCAATCTTTTCAGGGCGTCCAGCACGCGATTCATCTTTAAGACTGAAATCTCCTTGGCGAAACTTTTGATACCGTCTTTTACATGTAGCATGACTTACAGCGTTCTCTCCATATGCAGCACAAATCATTGCAGTGGCTTCAGCAGCATTTTTCTTCAGATGAAACGCGAAGTGGATGGAAAATCGAATATGCTCTTTTGTTATTGCCATCGTGAACACTACTGATTTTTGAGGTTATGTGCATCAAACGCCAAACCGTATGGCATTTTAGAAGGCCAAATGTTAACGCTTTAAAACCGCAAAAGGGCGGGAAGATATATAAAATTTAAATTGTTATTTCGGTTGTATCAAATCTAAAGCTCAGAACTTTTTTGTACACCTAATATAATGCGACTCTGTATATTTCACAAATGCAACTTATAATTATATTTTTAATACTATACTATAATTATATATACACTGCACCAAAGATTTATGACCAATAAATAATTTTATTGTGTTGCTCAGTTGGAGAATCTTTATTTAATTGAGATCTAGCGTACAAGATTTCTATTTAAAAAATTTTTTCGCACATTAAAAGTATATTATGTATATAATCATAGTACATCAAACCTTATTTGCTAAAATTCTTTGTTTGAATACAAAAAAACTTAATCACTGGATGAAAACTGAAGACATTGTATACAAACGTGTATAATACACACACACACACACGCACACACACACACACACACACATTTTATATATATATATATATATATATATATATATATATACTCCCTTTGTATATATGTAGCAAATTTATAGTAAAAACAAAAATATTTTAAATATATGCGAAAAATACATGCTATTTAAAAAATGTATATAGAAATAAAATGGTATTGTATACGGAATTTTTTCAAAATTATAAGGTTAATGAGTACTGTAAATTAGCTTACATAATATAGCGTACATTTTGTAAAAAATTAAAAATTGAAAACAAATGTAATACAATATATAAGACGAAAATGAATATTTTGTTTTTGATTGATAATACGAAGTCATTATTAATGAAAAAAGTAATATTGGTGCTTATATAATAAATAACGGAACGTAATATCACCGCGAAATAGAGCCAAACACTAATACATACGAAATACAAAAACTAAAATTTTATTTAAAGTGGCTTTAATTTATATTATAATAGTATTACTACTCGTTGAAAAGAAACTAGATTACCACTATTAGATTTTATTTCTAAATTAAAAGCAGATAAAACAAAAGTTCATTATACTTTTTATTTTTAAAGACATTTTCGTCCAGTTATCTTTTTCACAATCGTTTCAGTTATAATATCACAACAGTTAAAATCATTTGTGTACTTTTATCTGGTATCCAAACTTTTATTTGTGCGACTGTTCGATTCTTTAATATTGGATATTTCAGTTTTGCTTGATGGATATCGAAACGATGACAACTTTATATTTTCTATGGCGGTAGGAAATGAAGACAAAACCGCTGTATTCGATCAGACCATTTAATTTTAGAAACTCTTCTTTTTTTAAATCCAAAAAGAGATACTGAAACACAATTAAAATATTTAATTAAGTAAGAAATAAAGCTATCAAAGATCGAAACAAGATCTTAAGTGCTTTAAATAATTCCATATGAATTTGTTCCGGAATCATCAGTTATTTCAAAATTGTATTCTCGGGGATAGTAAATAAACAGCTTAGAGACATCGAGCCGTCCCCGTTCAATCACGCCTGCGGCCGACATTTCGTCCAAAACATGAGTGTATTTCGCTCCTGTTCTATTCACGCTATCTGTCTCAGATGGCACGCAACCCCTCTTGCGCGATACTCGAAAAGACTATCGCGCACGTTCTGCCGGAAAGTTTAGTTCGCTTTCCGATCCCGATCAATACGGATCATTGATCGAGATTCGTGCTTAACGAATCTTATCCCGAATATTGAGTGCGAACCACACTAAAGTTTCATTGTGTATCAACGCTGTATTCTGTCACGTAACGTTATCGATGTACGCGTACCATGAGGTACGCGAGCACCTATTCGGTGCGCGAGAATTATTTGAGTTTTGCCGGTCTCATTGCTGCTCGCAATCTTTAACGGCTGCAAGAAATTATTCACGTCGTACGAGTTACGTGCACGCATCTAACTGAACGCATCAATTATCGGGTTACGAGCATTGCCTACCGCCCGCTTCGAACAAATCTTAATTTGACTCAACAATAAAGTTTAAATTATTACAATAAAAAGAGTCGTCACTATTATACGCCGTCTTCCATACAAGGGGTGCGTTCAGGGAGACGCTATTCGCGCTATTTAGCGCTAAAAATTGTTCACGAAACTTCAGATAGCGCTAGTAAACACGATCATGACATCACTAATGGTAGCGTGTTACATCACAACTGCGCGCTATCAACACTATTCCTTCCGAGGTAGTGTATTGGTAGCGTTAGTAACGTTTAACATTTGTCAAAGTTAGATTAATGTTTGAGGGGATTCTATTCTCGAGTGGCACCAAACTTTTCTCTCTTAGAATTTCGTAGAGTAAACGTACGTAATGTGTGAATTTCAAATTTTATCATAATGAATGCAATATCAATTTTAATCTCTGCTGATGGCTTGCCACTAGACTGGAGTGAACGTAATTCTTGCTTGTGTATCATCTTTAACTGTCCAAAGTTTTTGCGACGTTCAACTTGTATATTTGATTTCATTATAAATATAAAAGTCAGAGGTATCTTGTTACTGGTAATTTTTAGTTCCTGTGTACGGAAAAAAGTTATTATTGCAGTATAATAACAGAATATTCCGTTGAAGATACTTAAGGTCCTTATTAGATGTAGGTTCTTATTAGATATGTGCTTCTTCTTCTGAAATCGATAACGGAAAGTGCTCAAGGATTCTTCCTTTTATCTGATTAATTTAACTTAGTGTAACTATTAATTTTTTGATCTAGTTTATATTGTTCACTTCTATCGACAAGCTATCATAGAGATTGCAATTGAGATTACGTTCTGTTATTCACTGCGAGAAAATTAAAAATTTACGTTACAAATACTTTACAAAATCTTAAAAATTTTAATTATAGAGAAAAGTTTAGTTGGTGATTGAAAACAGAATCTCCTACATTAACTTAATCTTGACGAATATATCTTTCTGGTTAAACGCTACCAACGCTACGCTAGGATCGTTCAAGGAGCATGCTAACGCTATCGCGTTATTGGCTTCAAGACAGCGTTGGTAGCGTTTGTGTCCATAGCGCGAATAGTGTCTCCCCAAACCCAAGGTGACACAAACACACCTGCGTCACAAACACACAAACAGAATTTATGTATCACATTTGCGGTCTCTTGAATTGCGAACCAAATTGGTTTTCCAGATTTAGAAACACACAGTCAACTGAACTATTTTAGTAATATTATAAATTAAATTGACAATTTAATAATGTTCGAGATGTATCCTAAAAATCAATTTTTGTAGATTCGGTGTACATACGACAGGCGGATTGGAAGCTTCTAGAAAAATTTCAAACGTTTCTAAAAGCTTCCAAAAAACACAAACTTGACAATCACCTCGTCAATAAGGGCAAAAAAGATAATCAACCCATATCGTACTTACACAAATCCCAACTGCCAAAACGGCAATCGAAGTCAGATTGGTCAGCGCGCTCGCGTGACGTGAAACGCGTAACACACCGACACCCCAATCAGGATTCCTGATTTGACAGGCGCGCATGGCAATAACGTACCGCTTGGCCGTCGCGGCCAAGAATTACCAATCGCATCCCGAATCATGGGTGGGGTCACCTCAATTTTTATAATTTTCTAGAATCTCATAGGCGATAAAAAAGAAAGCTTCCCTTTGTTCTATCAAAGGAATAAAAAGCCGAATTGATCTGCGATTCTCGCTTCTTCGCCTTTTTTCGGTCAAGTAAACTCTTCTCCTTTTTCGGTTAAAGTGAATGTTCCGTAAAAAGTACAATCGCCTGTGAGACGCTCCGCCGCCAGAAAATCACCACATTCGACTTATAATCGAAGATTCGCATAGTCAAACGTAGTTCAAACGCTCAGATTTTCGTTTTAACGCTTTCGCTTTATCTCGCTTTCGAACATTGCTGATCCTTCGAACCGGATTCGCCTTCGCCGATTTTATTGCTCGTTCGGAAGTACCATCGCATTCAGTGCGCGTTATATCTAAAAGAACAAAAAGAGAATGTAAGTAAGTAAAATCATGAGTGACGAAATAAATACCTTGCTAACCGCTCAAAATGACATCCACGCATGGCCAGATCAGTGACCAATTTAAAGAAGATGGGGAACATCACTCTCCACGCTCGCTTAGCACTTCTCGATCAACTGTTCGAGAAACAGCATGAGTTTATTCGAGCATGTTATAAGGAAGCCTACGATGGAAGTGAGTACAGTACGTCTCAATTCGCCGATTCCGCTGAAAATACTTACGTGCAACAGTAGCCTCTTGAACGATTACCTGACAAAGCTCAAGGCTAAGAAGTCAAATATCGTTCCTCCGAATGAATCGGGAAACGATTTTTCTACCAAATCGGCACTGCCGCGTCTGAAAATCCGATCATTTTCGGGCGTGTTTGAAGACTGGCCGTCATTTCGAAACATATTCCATCGTCGGTAATAATCCGTCTATCTCAAACGTAGAGAAGTTCCATCACTTAAAGCATTGCCTAAAAAGATCCGCTGAAGCATTAATATGTCCGTTAGCCATAAGAGATAATTATTCTCATGCGTGGACGCTGTTGTGCAAGCATTACGAGAACAAAAAAGAGTTGTGTTTGGGCTCCAATTTTTGCACGTTCACCGCAGTGCAAAAGATGAAAAGCGATACCGCTGAGGAACTTAGCCACATTTACAATGCCGCGATCAGTGCCGTGAACGATCAAGAAAGCATAAGAAGACCAATTAATTCATATGGCTTTGACTTCTTCAATCATTTCATCATCGAGCTCTTCGACCCGAAGACTCGTCTCGAGTGGGAATCTCACACGAGCGATTGACTTGCCAGATCATATCTTGATGGATTTTATTACCAAGCGAACTCTGACTCTCAAGGCCGCAAAACCAAAGGCCACAAAGGTCTTCGGAGATCCATCGCGAATCGCGAAATCGCACGTCGCTAAACGTGTAGCCGACTCTCCCGGCTGTGTTCTATGTAAGGGTAGACATAACGTAATGATGTGCGAACAATTCAAGGCAAAATCCGCATCCGAACGAAAGTCCGTCAATGAAATACACCGGTTGTGTTACAACTGTCTCGGTTCCAATCGCAAAGTGCCAATCACCGAAGACGTGCTTTACATGTAAGGCGAGACATCACACGCTCCTTCACGAAGCGTACGTCATTACGAAGTCCGCCGACGTGAGCGTGTTGACCGCTGTACGCCAAGACGACAAATGCAAGGCTATTCTGCTCGCTACCGCGAGAATTACTGTCGATGATCGCCACGGGAATCCACACCCGGTTAGAGTCTTAATCGATCAAGGATCGGAAGTGTCCTTGATCTCCGAGATACTATTTCAGTGCTTACGCCTGCCGCGCGACAATCTCAATTTTCAGAATCGGTGGCTCATCCTCGGGTTTCTGTCGCGGGAAAGTGTCTCTCAGTCTCACCTCCAAGATCAATGGAGTTCGAGTTACGGCTGTTGCCTTTATCCTGCCACGTCTTTCGCTGTATCAAGGAGTAGCTACGACGTACAAGACTACATGGCCTCACATTGAAGGTCTTCAACTGGCTGATCCGCAATTCTCGGCCGCCGATTTCATCGAGCTGTTACTTGGCGCGGAAGTGTGCTCTATCATTTTACAAGAGGGCCTTCGAAAGCGATTCGTACACTCCCGTCGCTCAGTGCACTCTGCTTGGATGGATTCTCTCGGAAGGCTGCGGCGAGTATTTATCAGTGACTCCACACCACTCCTTTCAATGCACCGCGGACCACGAGCTAACTACACTCGTGCAATGTTTTTGGGACCAAGAAAGAGAACCTTCCGTTTCAGTGTCCAACACGCCAGAAGAACAACGAGCAAATTACGCGTCAGATTAATCACGCGTGACGCGAAACGTGTAACACATCGACACCCCAATCAGGATTCCTGATTTGGCGGGCGCGCATAGCAATAACGTATCGCTTGGTCATCGCGGCCGAGAATTGCCAATCACGACCCGAATCATGGGGGATCACCTCAATTTTTATAATTTTCTAGAATCTCATAGGCGATTAAAAAAGGAAGCCTTTGTTCTATCAAGGGAATAAAAGGCCGAATCGATCTGCGATTCTCGCTTCTTCACCTTTTTTCGGTCAAATAAACTCTTCTTCATTTTTTCGGTTAAAGTAAACGTTCCGCAAAAAGTACAATCGCCTGCCAGAAAACCGCCGCGTTCGACTTATAATCGGAGATACGCGTAAGTCAAACTGTAGTTCAAACGCTCAGATTTTCGTATTAACGCTTTCGCTTTATCTCGGTCTCGGATAATTTAATAAATAATTTGATGCTTAATTGGCATCATTTTAAAGAGATCTTAGGAGCCTATTCTGTAATTCTTAACGACTGGAATGCTATAGTTATAGTTATTAAGTGTTATAGAATAGGTCCCTTAATTTATTTTGTTCTTCGTTTCTAAAATTTTTATTGACGATACTGGCACAGCTCAGAGTATACGTTCTCGACGCAATGTTTGAGTTCGAACATAAAGAGCACGGTTGACGACTTCATATACAGACATTTTTCGAGCAGTGTTAATTTGACTACATTCACATCATGAATTTTTACGATTTCTATCACTAGATCTTGGACCGATAATAATGAAGGTGCGATTGATTGCACGAATCGCTCAATATCCGCGCGTCTTCCGATAAAAGCATGCCACATTGCACGAGGCAAGATTATGTTATTACCTTGTCGCCAATTACAATTTCCACAAAAGACTCAGGTCCCATGACGATTCCGATATCCAGGTATTTATAAGCTGTAGGAATCAGTGTAAATCTTCTTCCTAATATACGAGGTGTATGGCGGAATTTATTACAAGAAGATGCTCTGCAAAAAAAAGTTATATATAATATATGTATATACAGGGTGGCATGAATATACGGCCCCATTCGTCACGAACAGGTAGAGCGGACTAAACTGAGAAAAGTCCTCTATTATTTTGCAATAATTAACGAGATATTAACGTTTAAAAATAGCCGAATACGCGCGTCCGTCCAACCTACTATTGTCGAAGGTACGGCTCACTGAATGTACGGCGCGTCGCGCCGTTCGAGCTTAGAGGTCCGCGCGCCGTGCGCTCGGTGAGCCGTACCTTCCTAATTATCAAGCGTTAAGAGTTAGCAACGCTGAGCGTTCTTAATTATTAAACCATTATAAACTACAATATTATTGAGTAGCTATCAAACACTTGTACTATGTCATACTATTGAACAGCTATTATATTATTATTAATTTTAAATAACTATAGAGAAAGAAGATTCTTTTCCACTCGCGGTAAGAGAAAATAGGTGTAGGTTTCAAAGTTACGTGATAAACAGATGATGTTATAGAAGGAAACGAAAAAAACATTTTAGGATTATGGAGGAAACTCAGAAAGATAGAGATTAGAATTATAATTTCTTATTATTCAATTTTTATTTTAATAATTTGATTAACTTATTTGAGGAAAAATTGTATGCTTTCTTATCATATATAATTCTAAACCGCTGAACGCGAATACTATGGCGAGTATAGGACTATAAATACATGTACCCTACGGGTAGGACATACTAGGTGGGGTGAAAAGTAACCTCCTTGGGAATGAAAAAAATTTTTTTCTTATGCAGAATCTCGCCCAAAATATGGCGTGTTCGCTCAGTACTAATCTTTGTAGCATCTGCTAGCTCGCGCACCTTCACTTTCCGGTCAGCCAACACCATTTCATATATTTTTTTGACATTTTCCTCGGTAACCGCATCGGAGGGCCTGCCGCTGCGGACTTCATCGGTAGTGAAGTTGCGGCCACCACGAAACTCTCGAAACCAATATTTGACGGTGTAATCTGACGGAGTATTAGCCACATAATATTTATCCAACTTTTCTTTTGTTTCCTTCGCCGTTTTGCCTCTCAAAAAATAATGTTTTATGAGAGAACGAAAATCGTTTTCGCAAACACGTCAACAACAATCAGCTCTCAAAACAAAACTAAGGGCAGTATCGCACTGCTACTTGGCATGTCTGCCTAAATATGAACGGACTACAAGGCACCATAAACTTTTTTGCAGTAGTGGCGCATTCTGGCGGTCAAGGAGGTTACTTTTCACCCCATCTAGTATATTATTATACGCACTATTTGGCAACGTCGCAAAGTATCAAAATTACATTCATGCTAAATAGAGATAAGGAAAAAGGAGACTGAAAATAATTTTAAAAATTTAATAATATATTTAAATTAAAAATAATTTTAAAAATTCAATAATATATTTAAGTATCATATTATACATTTTGTTTATAAAACATTAATTTGTTTCTTATTTTAAATGTAACGCAGTATATACAATTTCATCTGAAACACACATTACTATTAGGTGTTGGAATTAATTCGTAGCGTTTTACAAGTGATGGGAAGTACTTTCATTAATGTATTTTTTAATGCTCATGTGAAATAAATAACATTCTTTCATTAAAAACGCTACGAATTAATTCCAACACCTAATAATTCATACTCCATGATTAAAGTTTCATTATAAACTTCATAAAATCTTTTAATGCACCACATTTATTATTAATACAATTTTTGCGTATAGTAATCATAAATTGTTGATATATATTCGTATAAACGTATGTATGTACGTATCATATTGACACAGTTCAGAATATATGTGATCCAATGACGCAATGTTTCTAACATAAAAAACACAGTTGACGGCTTCATGTACATACAGACATGTATCAAGTTAGGACCATTTTGCATTATATACAACGCGTATTGTAACAACAGTTCTACAATCAGGAAGATTTCAAAGATCCACGTGAAAAAAACAATTGCAGGGATCAAATAAACAAAATAACAATTATTGCCGAATTATATCTTATAGTTTGTAACATCATATTTTATCTATATTTGTATTGATGACTTGATTAAGGTTCAGATGTTTGTAACGGATTGCTCAATTGTTATATTAGTATTAATTATTAACTTTTGAACAGTAATGTTAAAAAAATTCATACGTACATTCATTCGTACATACAATATGTACATGTATACGTACGTATATACGTACATACTTACGTAGTTAAGGGGATGCTGGTGTCCTGTTTTATCATTAAATTTTAAAAACGCCTTTCTCGTAACTGTGTTTATGGATTGAAAAATCCTTCTCCACAATTAAAGTATCGACAACAACGCAAATCGGAAGCTACATTTGAATACGAAAAACGAAAGAAAATTAAAGACTTACAGTTTTGTTATCGGCTTCTGTAGTCAACACATCACAATATGTGTTGCATATAAGAGTTTCAGATCTTGCACGTTCATAAAAAGTAGCTGGCGAATTGCGGAAAACCTAAACGAACAATTTTATGCTTTTAGAAACGCGGTAGGAGTTTTAGTATAAGAGAAAGGCGTGTACAAAAATTTCGTTTGTATATTACGAGTGAAATTGACGTGAAGCCATGAAACTGAGCAGTATTTTAGTTCCGCGATATTCCGACAGCGGCGCTGTCATGAAAAGTGCGTCGCTGAACCATAGAAATGATCTGAATTATCGACCTACTCAGGCCCATATTAATAAACGTGCCCTGGTCAAAGTTTTTTCTTTTGAGAGGAAAAATAATAAAATAAATATGATATTAGTTATTTCAATTTTGTTGAAATAATTTCTTCCTAAACAAGAAACATACCATATTATTTACATATGAATACAAATAAAGATAATTATTTTAATTGCACTGTTCTGTCTTTTACATACATTTTATTTAATAAATTATTGATGCATATATATAAAACAACATATATATATATATATATAGGTATATATATATATATGTATATATATAAATATATATATATAAATATATATATATGTATATGTATGTATGTATATATATATATATATAATATATAAGCACAAATACACACGCGTGTGCGTATGTATGCGTGTAGGCGCGCACGCGTGTGTGTGTGCGTGTACATATATACAACACATGT
The DNA here is from genome assembly GCF_024713525.1 of Acromyrmex echinatior. Lineage (NCBI taxonomy): Eukaryota > Metazoa > Arthropoda > Insecta > Hymenoptera > Formicidae > Acromyrmex > Acromyrmex echinatior. The sequence goes on along the minus strand of NC_141857.1, from coordinate 16,133,294 downwards.
CTAACTTTATTACAGAATTATTTACACATGCATATATCAAGGTTCGGAACGCGATGTGTGTTTCGGTTGAGTTTCCTTTCTGCTCGGATGTCGGAACGACAAGCGGCAATCTCGTAGTAGACATAGCATATAAATGAAATTTTCGAATACTCTTTGCTCTTATACTGAAGCTCGTAACTCATTTCTGCAAGCATAGTATTGTTCTTTGAGGTTTTCTGTAAATCGCCAGCTACTTATGCAAGGTCTGAAATTATTGTATACAGCACATTTTTGACTCGACTCGGATGTCGAGTCTTAGCAAGAAGCGCCATTCCTCCTATCGGTCGCGCGCAAACGAAATAGTATCACTATTTAACTATAGAAATGGATTGAACCATTGTAAATAAACCAGCAATATATTATCAGCCGGGGAAACGCCATAATAATATATTTTTGTATATATAGAAATATATATCAGGATCGTGATTTAAAGAAGGAATCGTGCGTCCTTGCTGCATCAACGATGATGCCAGAATCGTTAGAAATCACATTCTTGAATTGCAGAACGAATTATTGAAACAGAAGTACGACAGAGTGAGACAGAGAAAAAACAAAAAAGGATAGAAACTCCGATTGTAATCGGTGAGACTCCGCATGCCGAGCAGGGTTCGTCGAACGAAACAGCGAGTCTATCCTTCAGAGTCTCTCTCTCTCTCTCTCTCTCTCTCTCTTTCTCCTCTCCCTCCTCTCCTCTCTCTCCTCTCCTCTCCTCTCCTCCCCCCCATCTCTCTACGGTCGCTTGTTTCTAGTGACTGAAAATGCTTTCTGGAAAATTTCGGCCGCTCAATGTGTATAATTAAGAGGAGAAGGAACATTATAGATAACATATAAGTTTTAATAAATTAGGCTAATCCTATATCTCTCCAATTTATGTATAATAGCAAAAATAATTTCAAAACACGATAATAAACGGGATATTGATATTTCTATGATTTTCCATGAGCGGTATATACCACGTTCATAGAAATGATTTGCAAGACCTCGGCGTGGTCTCACGCGTAAGATCTGAATGTTAGAGATCTCATGATCAATTCCTTTTTTCTTTTTCCATAATTTTTTTTTTTAATAAATGATATTGTTAACAAACACATATTACAGGCTAAATATATTTTTATTTAATTATTGAAATTATATGTGTATTTCTAAACATTTTAATTTACCTTTAGAAAAAATCCAAAAAAAAATTATGTTTCTGTAATAATGTTACGTCGATCAGTACTTTCTGTGAAATGTTTTTTTTATAATTCTCATCCGAATGAAAATTCTGATAATCAATCAAATCGCAAAAGTGCGATTAATATAATTATAAGGATGATTAATATAATTATAAGGATGATGTCAATATAATTTTATAATTAACAAATCAAAAAGTGTGCCTTTATATGCAATATACAAATAATTTTTTATTTATCTATTAAAGTGATTTGGTATTCTTCCTAATTATAATTATTGGAATACATGTTAAATTTTGGGTCGACTTTTGAAGCATCGCCTTCTTTCCCCCCCATCGCCGCCGCTCAATGCTCGACGGCTGAGCTGCACCGGATCGCGCGCGGATGTGTATCTCAGGAGCGTTGCTAATACTAAGAAATATACTCCGTACCTTCTAGCAAATTATCAATCCTTTACTTTCCTTAGTCTTCTGTGAGGTCTTCTTTATTCACATGTTGAATAAAGAAGACATCACGGAGTTATTGAAGTTGAGTCATTCCAGTTTAAAATTACGCATCTCGTTCTGTATCGACTCTTATTAATCTTAAATTGATATTATCAGTATTCTATATTAAAAGATATTACATTTTGTGGTACATAAGCGTGGTCAGTAGCTCTTTGAAAGAAAACCGAATGTATCAATGTAATGTATAAAAATAATAAAGTAAATATTTTAAAAGTACATAATATTTAGTAAAATGTATATACATATTAATATGATGTTCAATCACTATTATTAAGAAAATAACAATTATGTAAGAAGGAAAATATTTTTATGATAATTTTCATGCTAAAATGTTGTCATGATAATTTTCATGTTGGAAGGTATGATAGCAGCATGTTTCTTATACTGTGACGCTCTTGAGATGCACATCCGCGCGCGATCCAGCGGTTCAACCGTCGACTGTCGAGCTGGTGTAAAGGAAAAATAGGCAGCACTTCAGAAATTGGCTCGAAATGTGTAACTAGTTCTGAGCACACTGAAGTACACATATAATTTCTATAATTTTATAAAAATATATTTGGAGTAATATGTTCATTAATAACGTTATTTGTTAAAAAAAAAAATTAAGAAAAAAAGGAAAAAGCAGGATTGAACATAGGATCCTCAACATTCTGATCTCGCACCTAACGCCAGAGACCACACTGAGTTTTTGCAGACCGCCTCTATGAACGTGGTACATAAAATACACTGAAAATCGTAAACTATATCTCGTTAACTATCACGTTTTGAAATCATTTTTGCTATTATATATTAATGAGAAAGGTATATGATTAACTCTTTCACTTATAATATCGTGTGAGACTCGTGGTAAAGAAATTGGGCCAAACATAAGTATCATTGATGAGAGCCGTGGTACGTCTATCGGGCCAAACATAAACAATGTGTTCCAGGCTGTTAATTATGGCACGCGTCATCGTAACTTAAATCGTAGGGCAAAGGATTAATATAATTTAATAAAAATTATGTATTGTCTAGAATGTCTCTTTCCTCCTTATGATACACGCCAAGCGGCCGAGATCGTCGAGAAAATATTTTCGGTCGCTAGAAACAAGTGACCACAGAGAGAAGGACAGAGACAGATTCATTGTTTTGCTAGACGAGCCCAGTTACGGGAGCCCCAGACTACGGGAGCAGGTATAATGGCAGTCGATGGAGAAGGAACTTCCCTCCGAAAAGTCTATAGTACTTAAGAATGCCTATAGGTATCACGTAATTTGAAGAAACGCACAAAAGGCTTGGGAAGAAAAGGGAAATTGACAGGCAAACTGATCGACGAACTGTCAATACTAGCTTGATCAAAAAATTTCCGGAATTCATTTAGAAAATTCAAAATACAAGTTTATTCATCAAAAGTGATATTGTCCTCTTCAAAGTACTCTCCAGCGACTGCAACGCACTTATGCCAGCGCTTGATCCAGCTCTCGAAACATTTCTGGAACTCTATTATTGGTATAGCCATCAGAGCCGTCTTCGATTTTTCCATTACCTCCTTTCGGCTGTTAAAACGCGTTCCCCGCAGTGGTTTTTTGACTCGATCGAACAGAAAAAAATCGCAGGGAGCCATATCGGGTGAATTCGATGACTGTTGGATGGTATTCGTTTTGTTCTTGACCAAAAATTCACGGATAATGATGGCACTGTGTGACGGTGCGTTATCATGGTGCAAAATCCACGAGTTGTTTACTCACAAATCCTTTCTTTTTTGGCGAATTGCTTCACGCAAACGTCTCATAACGCCCAAATAATACTCCTTATTAACTGTCTGACCTTCTGACAAAAATTCGTAATGTACAATACCGTTGTAATCCATGAAAACCGTGAGCATCGCTTTCTTTTTCGACTGATTCCTCGACGGATTCACGACCACTTCTGAAGCGTTCATGCCACTCGTAAACGGTTGTTTTCTTTAGAACATCAACCGAACAACTGCCGAAACAGTTTCCCAACATTTCCAAGATTTTCGCACCATTGAATCCATTTTTAACGCAAAATTTAATACAAACTCGTTGTTGCAAATTCAACTTCATTTTTAAAACTGTAATAAATCGAAAACACGCGCAGAGGTAGATGTACTCAAGACGGCGTAATTTTTACAAATGTCAAGCTATGGCGATAAAATTTGATGGAAATGTCAATGATAGATGTGGCAACCTAGCCAAAAAAAAAGAACTCAAATCAACTGACTCAGAGCATCACCTGGTGGTCTCTTCCGGAAACTTTTTGATCAAGCTGGTATATTTCGGGTTAGCTATTCGTAGAAATTGCGAATCAGTCGAAAAAATGAAGATAGCTATATGGGCCACATTACTTCACAAAATATCTACGGATAACCATCCCCAACACGACGATTGCCCGACTGGAGAAAATTCATGGTGCTCGTGGCAAAGGGCGAAATCTTTTAATACTTTGGCTACCTATACGCACAAATCACTAATGTCTGATATAGTTTATCAACAATTAAGCCAGTTTATGAACAACTCACTACGGATGATCTTCTCACTCGGTGCATCGGGGGTTTCACTCAAAACAGCAATGAGAGCTTCAACTCGACAGTGTGGGCGATGGCTCCGAAAACTATGAATTCCGGCAAAATAATCATCGACATTGCTACGAACATCGCTTCGTGTGTTTTTAATGACGGATTAATATCAATTTTACATATAATCCAGGTCATGGGCATGAAAATTGGTCCAAAAAGTCACGAACTATGCATGGACTTGGATGAGAAACGCATACAGAAAGCGGAACGATCTTTGAGTGAGGGCGCAAAACAGGCCCGCATCGATCTGAAAACAATTCGAAAGGCCAAACAAGAGCAGGAGATAGATGAAGAAGGCCAATTGTATGGCGCAGGCATCGCAGATTAGAGGTATATAAAAATATTATATGATTTTACAGTACTTAAAACTTTAAACGCGTTTTTCTCGAAACTACTTTTTTTAAACTGGGCGGACACATAACTCGAATAAATCTTTACCGATCGGTTTCAAATTTTGACAGTATATTCAGAATACCTTTCTCTATGGAAGTGCGTAGGGTTTTTTTTTATATTACATGGTTTTTTTTTATCAACAATTTTATGGCGTTTTTTTTGTTAAATTTGCAAGTTTTCCTTAAAACGTGCACCATTTTGCGAAAAATTAATATATCGAAAAAATCCTACGTACTTCCATAGCTATTGATATATAGAACCTAAAAAACTGTCATTTTTTGTTTCAGGTCAAAAATTAAGGACTCTAGATGTCCGCCCATGGTCCCTCCTTCAAAAATAGGCGCCATCGGACAAGTGCGGCACAGCCGCCATTTTGTACCAAAAATGTATGAAAAAATTCTTATTTGTACTTCATAATATTATAATGCTTATTTTACAAATTTTTGATTGATCATTTCATTGAGCCAAAAAAAATTCCCGAAAATATACTTACTTTTTCGTGCTCTACTGTGGTTTCCCTCCTTAATTGAAACTTGGTCGTATTTATTTAAAATAATTAATAAATGTTGTTTCTAGAAAAATTACATTACGCCATATCTTGGTCGAAAAACGGTTGGAGCATTTACCGGCCTTTGTAACACTTTTTATTTTATAATCATTTATTTTTTGTATTGTTTTTTTGTTCATGGCAATATTCTCTTTTTTGTGATATTTTTTATTGTCTTGTACGTGACTGCAGTCCCCCAAATCTGTGATGTCTTACTGCCACTCCGCTTAACGTCATATCCCTACCTCCGAAGAATCCCCCGCGCCCCGTATTCCCGAGTTAGAACTCCCACAGCATTACTTGGAGCGATCAGCGTATTGTTCGCGCATTTTATTTAATCAGTCGCATCGATTAATTGGGTTTGATGTTTATGAGAAATCGAGGTCAGTTGAATATAGGAGTAAGTAGAATAATCGAGGCTACATTAAAAACAAAACACGCGAGACATGCGTAAATGTATCTGAGCACGCAGCAGCGACTGCCGCTAAATCTGCTGTAACATCTTATTGCGAACACATCTATGATAGAAGTTATGCCACAATTTTAAAAAATCGTACACCTAAATAAATATTTTTATTCTTAAAGTTTTTGTTTTATTATCATATATAATATGATTGCTGAGACATTTGATTTCTACTTAGATAGTAAGTGTAATTCTTGCTTAATAAAGTCCAACAGATTTTTTTTGTGTTTTTGTTATCGTATATTGTTAGGTAGAGAACCTTGGTGTCCCCGTTGCGCTATGTGCAGCGCTATTTTCTCCTTGTCTGAGATATGTGTCTCCTGCCTTGTGGCTTGTCCGTGTCGGTATTGGCAGTGTATGATAAAAGATGAAATGAACTTTGCCTTGATATAAGACCTCTTTTTATTATACTTGAATTACACTCACGTCTTCTATCATAAAGTTAAAATAATAAAACTCTTGTGCACCAGTCGTGCACGTGTTATTAGCAAGGAGGTCGCATACGGAAGCTTCGAGAAAACCTGTGAGAAGCGCGGCGGTTTACACGCAGACAACATAGTCGCGCGCATGTCCTCCCTTTCGGTGGGCCCTATCAGGGACACGGCACGTCGCTATCACACCGCAATCACATCGCAAAACCAACGGGCTGGTATCAAGCCCGCTGAGCTACATTAATACTGACAAGCGCCAACATACCACCACCCTTGAAAGAATCGCCTTTCAATAAATACAAAATGAATATGTTTGATCAACAAAATAACATCATGTTGTCAACGTTGAAGATAATAATGCTAAGATATGAACATGAACACCAAGAGATACGCAAAAAAAACATCAAATTTCCAATGTCATAACTAGACCTTAGTTTTCATAATCCATTCCACATTGATCAAATATCTTCGAAGACATTTTAACCTGCGGTTCCGGCAAGTTTCCCATGATAGCGGAAGCGAGTTTTAGTGAACTCTTGAAACAGACGATACATCTCCTGAGAATCTATCGAATGACGTTACGCGCCGAAATGAGCCAGTAACGCTCACGCACCGCGGCCAGAGTAGCTTGTAGTCCGGCATGAAAGTGCCTCTCATGCTCGTGTATCACAATTAAATGGGAAAATGGATGATTTCCAGGCAACAGGATGCTTGGAGACATAAAGCAAGGAGGATTCTCTCAAACGATCGCCGACACGTAAGATGCCGGAATCATCAAGAAATAGATTTAATTTTAAGATGGGACTGTTTGTAGGAATAGCCTTGTGGTTGCTAAGCGCCTTCACTTCACTTGGAAAATCGTTTGTATTATTTTGATTAGACGATAAATTGCCTGTTGCTGCTTATTGAAAGATATAGATGGAATGTCCTTGTTCTGCAAAGATGAGATCTCCTGAGAATGGTCGGATAAATCCCTTGAACTCTTGAAACTTTTTGTAAAACGAATCATGTACGCAAAGACTCGAATGAGCCTGGTGAAGTTTGAATATCGATAGAATATGTCAGGTTCTTGTGCACCAGCGCTCACTGCAGTAAGTCTTAAGTTTTCGCTCAGGGACGCTGGCCACGTCTGCAGGTATAGCCTTCTTGAGGCCAACTTTCTCTGTCACGTCCCAGCCAGGAGGGCCCCGATCACCAGATTTCCAATTGCACCAGGGAATCCGGCATGACACCGCGGGACAATGAGTCCGCGGGATTGTCCTGACTCGGAACGTGATTCCATTGCTGAATCGATGTTAATTCCTGTATCTCACCAGTGCGATTTGCCATGAAGGTTGACCAAGATCGACTGCACGATTGCAACCATGATAGTACAATTGTAGAATCCATCCATAGATGAATGGATGCTATTGAACAGGTGAGACCTTAGAGATCTTGTTGATAAGACGAGCCAGCAGCAATGCACTACATAACTCGAGGCGTGGAAGTGACAAACTCTTCAATAGTGCCACTCTGGACTTGGAGCGTAAATAAATGCATGCTCCGTATACAATTTCGCTAGCGTCTGAGAACTCATGTAGCAAAACTATTGTTCTGTGGTTGTGACAAGACGAGGAATGCATATGCCATGCAGTTCCTGTAATTCCGTTTCGAAGCGTCTCCATTTGATATGTAATTCTAAAGGAATCGATTCATCCCAATCAAGCTTGAATCACCAGAGGTCCTGCATGATGGATTTGACGAGTAATGTAATTGGACCTAGCAGCCTCAGTGGGTCAAAAATGAGAGATATGCGTGATAAAATGCTTCGTTTGGTAGGCGTCTCCAGAGGAGGCAGATGATTGATGGACGAATACTTGAATACGTCAGCCTGACAATCCCTTGCAATGTCTAATGCCTTCTTTTCGGAGTTCTTGTCTGAGGACAAGGTGAATTCTCTAGGCTCGCTGAAATTTTGATCCTGGAAGGCAAGAGCATTGGATGCCCATTTTCTGAGCTCGAATTTCTCGTCCTGCAGCAATGCAGTGATCTCCTTCTTGATTGAGACAGAGCTTCATCTATTGAATCGGCTCCGGTGACGAGATCATCCACGTAGAAGTCTCTCAATGCTATTTGCGACGCCCTCGGATAGCAATCCGCACTGTCCTCCGTTAACTTTCTCAGGGCTCTGAATGCCAAGAATGATGCTGATGATGTACCATAAGTGACAGTGAGTAATTCGAAAGGCTTGATGGGTTCATCTGGCGCCAGAAAATACGCTGCAATGGTGTCTGAGTTGAATCGACCAGAACTTGCAGATACATCTTTGCTATATCGGCGATGAGAGCGATTTTGAATGTTTCGGAATCTGGTCAAAATGGAGAAAAGATCCTCTTGTAGCGTGGGTCCTACTCTCAATGCGTCGTTTAAAGATAATCCAGTTGTGGTTTTGCATGAGCCGTCAAATACCACCCGGAACTTGGAGCTCGTGTCATTTTGTACAGCATGATGTGGAAGATAGAAAGCTGGAGAGCCATGGCTTAGCATCGTGTTACTGGTCACCTCATGTGATTCAAACGAATGTACTCATCCATGAACCTCTTGTATTCGTCGTACATGCGAGATTGAGCCGCTTCTGATGAACGATTTGAAACGTTTTAGAGCGATGTCCTTGGATTCTCCCAATCCAGTTTGTCTTGCTTTGTTTGCAATTTAACGACAAAACGACCTTCTAAATTTCGCTTTACGCCTCGCAGGACTCTTCACAGGCCTTTTCCTCGAGAGAAAATGGTTTAGGAGTGGTATCATGTTTAACCTCCCAAAACCGATTCAATGTGAGCCTTCGAGTCATCGAGTGAGGTTAAATGAAAATTAAGAGAAGGAACAGATCCGGTTGCGTCACTTGATGTGATACCAGAAATGATCCATCCAAAATGTGTCTTTTGCAAAGTCGACTGATTTTTTTTATTGTTTGATCTGACTCGCACAAATGAGCCTCCAGAAGGACTCGGCCCTGATTAACATATCAATGCTTGCCGATACGTTAAAATTAGGATCAGCGAGTTTTATGTTTTGGAACAGACACACTTTGCATGGGTATGAAGTGCTGTGGGAACTGCTGTGTTATTTTTAGAAACACCACGCAGTCATTTTTTCGGAAAAATTACTAAAACGCGATTTGATGCAAAGATTAACTACTTTATTAGCATGGATTACTTCATCCATAACTCCCACCACTGATACATCAAGAGGTCGCTCCCTGAGTTTCAAGTGATTTGCCAACTCCTTCGTTGAAATGAAATTCATTTGAGAACCGCTGTCAAGTAATGCTCGACATGAATGAATCTGATTATTGGAATCGTATACATGGATAATTGCGGTAGATAGTAAAATATTTAATGAACGATGACCTGATGTACATTGCGTGGCGACGGGGAGTGGAGGATTGGTTGCTTGACCTGCTGCCTGCGGGTTTGATTGCGAACTATTCGGAGTGCTTATGTGTAACAATGTGTTATGTTTTTTGCTATATTTTCGGCACATACTCGACTTACATGCTTTCTTTTTATGTATGTTCGATCGCAAACAATTGAGACATAAATGCGCTTTTTTCGCGGCCTTAATTCTATCTTCAACTGATAAATTGAGGAATTCTTTACAATGATATATGGAATGGTTTTCCTTACAAACAGCACAAGAAAGATTGGATGTAGCGATATTTGTGACAAACGTGGACCTTGAATTGCTATTATGCCTTGATGTGATGTTGCTTGTTACGTTATTGTAAAATCTAAAATGTACTGATTCCAATGCCTGGCATCGAAGAGTCAAGAATTCTATTAAGCTCTTTAAATCTGGGAGCTCTTTTGGTGACCACGCCTTACTGGTGACTACATCCAACTTACAAATGATAAGATGAATAATTAAATCATCCCAATAATCAGTAGGCCTTCCGAGGGCCTTGAGCGCGCGCAAATGTTTAAGAAAAGTGTCTAACAATTCACGAGTCATGCTGTGATTTTCCTTACGTACAGCTGATACTTCGAATAAAGCGCGAACATGCTTTTGAACAATCCATCTCTGACTCGAAACCGCTGCCCATGCTTCGCAATAATTGGCTGCAGTGGTCTCTATAAATTTAATTATGTCAGAGGCAGCGTCCTTTAAGGAAGATCTCAGGTAGTGAAATTTTTCAATTTCCGCTAAATCCTCATTTAAATGAATTAACTGTTCAAAGGTATCCCTGTAGGAATACCAATCGTCATATGCACTTGTAAAAACTGGTAAATCGATTTTAGGCAATTTAACACGCGTTTCTCTCGATCTTACCACTTGTCCATTTATGTTTGATGAAGTTGACGGAGAAGCATTTTTTTCCATACACTCAATAAGAGCGGTACAAGCCATTAACAGGAAATAAGAAGTTTCAAAATTGTCGCTGTTGCGCGTGCTGTTCATGGAGAACTCTTTTGTCAGTGATCGAAGGATCTGCGTTTTCAAGAATTTCTATGCGAAATTGAGCTGCTTCGAATTGATTCCACAATTCCGATAGTCTTTGCTTACGCTCGGTGAGACCATACTGCGATCCGCAGTTGACATCGAAATTATCGAAGGATCTGTGTTTTCAAGAATTTCTATGCGAAATTGAGCTGCTTCGAATTGATTCCACAATTCCGATAGTCTTTGCTTACGCTTGGTGAGACCATACTGCGATCCGCAGTTGACATCGAAATTATCGATAAAAGTCTTTAACCGTGTGACCGCGGATTTTATGTGAGCTCTTTTAATTTTTGCATTTGCTAATGTTTCCATTATGAAAAACGTTAAATGTACTGCGTGATATTGACTGCGTGGCAACGCGAAGCCGTTATAAAATTACAATGTGACAGCTTGGTCAATGAAATGTAAGATTTTATGAAGATGCAAATGGCCGCCCTTCAACATTGGTCCTTCGAGCCGGATACACAGGTATCGCATACACATGCAGATTACATTTTTTATCCTGAGGTCACGTGCAAGCGTATAAGTCGCACACGACAAGCACGGGTTTTCTCGAAGCTTCCGTGTGCGACCTCCTCGCTAATAACATGTGCATGACCAGTGCACAAGAGTTTTATTATTTTAACTTTATGATAGAAGACGCGAGTGTAATTCAAGTATAATAAAAAGAAATCTTATATCAAGGCAAAGTTCATTTCATCTTTTATCACACACTGCCAATACCGACACGGACAAGCCACAAGGCAAGAGACACAGATCTCAGACAAGGAGAAAATAGCGCTGCACATAGCGCAACGGGGACACCAAGGTCCTCTACCTAACATTATTATTAATGTTTATTATTAATGTTAACATTATTATTAATATTTTTAAAAAATGAACGGATGAGGATAGTAGACTAACCATAGCATGGAACTGTATGACTCTTTTAGTGACGATTCTTATAGTACTTACTCAAAAGTTTATTCCTTTAAAGAGATTTTCCTCAGTGGTGAATGTTATAAGTTTAATTCCTTCATGTCCAATTTCGAAAACTAGGCTTATTCGACGTGTTTTTGCACAAAATGAACAAATTTTGCAAAAAGAAGTATTGTTTGTCCTGCGAAACGAATGTTTGTGTTTAAAATATATTTGCATAAAAGTTTTATTAATATGTAGCTTCAAATACATTAATCTTTATTTTAATAATCTTAGTCGAATTATCCGGTCCCGGGGCTAGTTGAATCAAATGGAATGCATTAGAAAAATATATTTTTTATTAGTTATCAGTTTCCCCTTATTATTAAAATATTATTAGGTAGTCAAATGTAGTAACTGATGTAGAATTCATTTTTTCGATAAGTCTCTTAATTTTGTCTGTAAAAATTCAAAACTGAAAAATGAGTCTATTATCCCCGATCTCCCCTACTAATGCAGTATAAAATCCACACGATGAACGCTCTCGTATTCTCAAGAATCTCGGCTTGTCGCGATATTATTATCAAAATATCTCTTTCTCTTTCTTTACTTTCCTATATATTTTAAATATTAATCGGAATAAAGAGAGATGTATTAAATATTATTATAGTGCGTACTTTTATGAAATATTAAAGTTTGTGAGTGTGAAAGTATCCACTCTTAGCCAATATGTATGTCTTTTAATTTATAATGTTATGTTAAGTATGTTATATTAAGAAATTAATTAAATAATATCACTTTTAATTACACCATAACGTAAATTATTTAAAAACTATTATACTTTTATTTTCACGATATTTCTTTAAATAACATACATATTGTTGCTCAATGAAAACCGCGAGAAGGTGATGATTTCTCCCGTCAGCAGGGAAATATAAAAAATCGTTATTATATAAAAAAATAAATACAAAATTTAGAAATTAATAAATTTATAATGATTTTGTAGAGAATTTAAAAACTTTTTTATTTGATAATAAGTATTTTTTACAGGAGTAGCCAAATCCGAGTATTTATATAAAGCGTTAAAAAAAAAGTTTAGTTCAAAAATAAAGGGAAACATTCTTAAAATCGTACTTCGGAAACTATTGGTCGTGCAAGGACGAATAAAAAGTATAATTTTATAGGGAATTCAATAATAATCTACAATTTTCATAAAAAGTATTCTGTACGTAAAAGCTAGAGTCGAGATATTTACGAAAAATACAACATGTGAAAAATCGCTTCATTCTCAAAATGATCAAAAATGCAACATTCTTTAAAAAATTCTATCACGGAAAGTATCGTATGATCAGTAATTATTTAGAATAGCATACCCCATCTAAAATCTTAATGAAAAATACATTCATCCGACGCATTTTCACTCAAAATAAAAGAATCTGGCAAAAAAAAATGCGGCGGTCGGTCTCGTGAACCGAGATATTAAACGTTAAAGTTCGAGATTTTACAGATTAAGATATCTGTCCCGACTCACTGCAGCGCTACGTATACGTAAGATCTGTTCTTTTTCGAAGAATTCTGAAATAGTGCAATAAGTTAGAGTGAGACAGTTTGGAGCACTTTCATCTGATTGGTCTATATTTTAGGATTTAATGGATATGCCAATCAAATGAAAAAGCTCACTAAGCGATCAGTAAGCGGTTCTGGAATGCATACTTCTCTGCTGTAGACTGATTTAATCGTAATAAATAAATGATATATTCAATAAGCAACTGAATAAAAATCCTTGGCTTGCTGTCCAAGATGTAGTTGGACAAAATTGTGGCCGAGATTTATTCGAAAATTGTTTTGGGATTGCAACCGAATGATTCTCATAAATTTCTCTTTTGTAAATGAAATATCGGAAGATTTTTTACATGACATTTTATCCTTTACATTAAAAAAAGTGTATATAAAAGATCAGAAACGCGCGATTCACTACAATTTAATTATGTAAATCATGAGGTAATATCATTAATTTTAATTAACGAATTAAATAATACATAATGAAACATTTGAACACAATTAATACATAATGAAACATTTGAACATAATTAAATAATACATAATGAACATTTGTAACATTTTGTAAAATTTTAATCAATATAAGAAAAATTAAAGAGGTATACATTTTAAATAATAAGCTCTATTCTATGCTTTAAAAACACAAAAGTAACAATACATTATTTTAAACATACAAATTCTTTGCATTAACAGTGAATTTGTATTTTTAAAGCAGTGAATTATTGTTTTTGAAACAGTAATTGTTCTTTAAGCAGTGAATTGTTTTTAAAGTAATAAATTATTTTTAAAGCAGTGAATTGTTATTTTTAAGACAGTGAATTATTATTAAAGTAGTAAATTGTCGTTTTTAAAGCGCTGAAAGTGCTCCAAACTACAACTGTCTCACTCTAACTTATTGCACTATTTCAGAATTCTTCGAAAAAAAAAATAGATTTTACGTATACGTAGCGCTGCAGCGAGTCGGAATAACGGATATCTTAACTTCTAAAATCTCGAATTTTGACACTTAATATCTTGGTTCACGAGGCTGACTGCCGCATTTTTTTGCCAGATTCTTTCATTTTGAATGAAAACGCGTCGAATGAGTGTATTTTCATTAAGATTTTTAGATAGGATATATTATTCTAAATAATTTGATCTTAAAAAGAAAATGGAATTATTTCTAATTTTGTTAGCTTTCTTTTTGATAATGATCTTTATTTCGATAAAATAAAAACTTTCTGAGATATTTTTGAAAAACCGAAACTTTTTTATTAGCTTTTTGAAGTTAGAAAGTCTTCCAAATCTACTGACGGTAGAACTTTTAATATGTTGTATTATATAATACATCATTTCGGACAACTTCCCGCAAACAAATTTTTTATGGTAATTTTGCCTCCGAAACACAAAAAGAGTTTAATTTTCATTAAGAGTTTAATTAGGGTACGCTTGGAAAATCATTTCAAACAATTAATCTCTCGTTAATTATCGTGTTTTGACATGATTTATAACATTCTGGATTAATGGGAGGAGTATATGATTATTACAATTTATTAAAAGTTATGTTCTAGAATGTTCCTACATGTCTCTTGATACACACCGAGCGGCTGAGAAAACATTTTTCGGTCGCTTGACGCTTGCTTGAGCGAAGCTATGAGAACAAGGACAGGCTCTCTCTCCCACTTTCAACTCGCCGATAAGGCAAGCAATGAAAACGTAGTACAAAAATGTCAGAGCAATATAGTCGGCACGCTTCTAACCAAGTCATGTGGACATGGGCTCGTGCTTGTGTTGCTGCCAGTTGCGCTAGGCCGCCGACTGATACCGCTGATCGCGTGCTGCAAGTGGCCCGAAATTCATCACTGGTGCCAGGTGTTTGCTTGATGGGGATAGAAATGGTGAGGCTGATTTTCTGTGATGCCGAGAGCAAAATGTGCACTACTGGTTGAAACAAGTAAGCCGCCGGTTGACAAGTTCGCTAAGCGGCTGAGGAGGAAGACCAAGAGGTTGAGAGCGGCGGCCATGATTGCCTCCCCCTCCTCCCCCAGATGATCTCGCACTGGTTATCGGGATGCCGTTAGACCCCCTGTCGTGTCGCGGACCACTGGTCCTGAAGCGGGTTGCGCTGCGGCTACGGTGACATCTTTGGTCGTCAAGAAGTGGATTGTCCTCGGTTATTTCTATTAACCGGAACTCGGAGGACTGTCCGTTCTTTGTCAACCTTATACATCGGGCCCGCGATAATTGTGCTGGCCGATTGTGGGATCGGCGGAGAAGGGGGGAACCGAGGCCTTCATATTGGAAGTCTTCGGAAAGGATAAGGGCACCCTGCATGCGGAACTTCTTTGCGGACAACCTGGAGGATTGGTCATATTGGTGCGTATTGGTCGGTCCATGCGTAGAGCTCCGCATAAGCGGGTTTGACGACTCCGTCACCCCCCCTCCGAGGAAGTATTCATGTTTTTAAAGTTTTGTTATTAATTTTTCTTTAATAAATATAATCTAAAACAAAGTGGTATGCCTTTCTAGCGGAGTATTGTACTTATCCGATCCTTCTTTCTACAAGAATTTCTTGTTCAGAGACAATCGAAATTCCAGTAGCTAGCTGTCAATATATTAGCAAATTCAAAATATAAATTACAAAAATGTGCAGTTATACATAAAATTCATAAAAATTGTAACTTAATGTTAATTTTTTTTGCTCATCAAAAGAGATGGATTGATTTTGCTCATCAGTATCTTTATACGAGTATTTATTTCTGTTGAATGGTGATCCAGATTCATCTCAAACATATAATTATTATGAATTGTATAAATAATGGAACAAAATAATATTAAAATAAATAACATAAATATTAATTTTTACAAATTACACTAATTTATATTTCTGCATAAAATGTTAAAGTATTGTATTTTTTAGATAAACTTGAGACAAATATTTTTATAGAAGAAATTCAAAGCATTAATAATTTCTAAATTCGAATGAAAATTAATATCAAATTGCAAATGGATATTAAAACATATGAAAGCAGTACAAAACTTTAATCTTTATTTAATATGGGACTTTAAGAGGACATAAGACGCTTCGACTTTAAAAAGTATATTTTTCTCATACGTTTTTTTATGGAAAAAAATATATAAGCTACAAAGATTGAATTTTTTAAAAATAAAGGTACATATTTTTTATTATTAATAAATATTACATTTTTGTATGAAAATTATACAAAAATGTAGTATTTAATATTAGAAATTAAAATGCCTATAACGGTCGAATCTGGGTCTTTAATGCTTGAATAATTCAATGTGAATTATATATATATATATATATATATATTATATATATTATATATGTACATGCATATATATTTGTAGTCATTCGAACTGCATGCCAAATTGGTTTTCCGGACTTATAAAGGCAATTAAAGTACTATAATAATATCATGAATTAAATTAAATTGATAAGCAATTCTTAATAATTTAATGCTCAATCAGGCATAACGTAATATTTATTTGCATTCTTGAAAGATTATTAAAATTAGAAAAAAAGTATTAAATATATTATAACATTTGTCAATATAAAATAAAAGTTATATAAATAATATTGATAAATTTAACATTAAATAATCCAATTCGTAAAAATTATTAACAAATTATTATTCCCAATTATATCATTGGTTCCGTTCAACAGACTCAAGTTTACCACATATTTCAAAACGGACATATTTATTTACTAATTTTCGTGCTTCTGCTGATAATGATTTGTAAATATCCTTATTCGTCTTTTCATTAACACTATGATAACTTTGAAATTCTGATACTAATATTCTTTCAGTTTCTCCAGCTCGTCGACGATTAAACAATTGCACAGATATGAGAGTTGTTTCCAACAGATTTAGCCAATTTTTATATGAATATTCTTTCAATAAATTGTTATAAGTTTCTTATCATTTTTCTGTTAAATAACTATTTAATTTTCTAATATCATCTGTTGATGGAAGTATAATCTTCTTTTTGTCGTTTTCGCTGCATTTGTGTTTCCAACACTATTCTATTAACGCTTGTTCCATAGTCTTGTCTTAGTAGTTTTAAGAAATTTTCAACCAATTTCATTTTCAAAATATCATGATTTTTTGTACATTCATTAATTAAAATCTCTCCAATATGTTTTATATACGTCCCAAGATTAAATGCAGATGGTACTTTATATACATTTTTATTTTCATCAAAACCTTCCACATGACAGCAGCAATTGCAATACATAAAATTTCGGATCATATAACGAAACAAAAACAGTGATATTTTCATCTTTTGTTCTGAGAGATAACGTCCTAACAATCATAATCGAGATCGAATCATATCGTGCTGATGCTGTAGTCTATATTTCAAGCAAAGTTTATTCCCATATAGAATTATTAATTGATCATATCTTATTGCACAAGTTATTTCATCATCTCGTAATACGGGGAAGACAATAGTTTTGAGAACTTATTAGCTATTTCGTGAGTTCTTGCAATAATGCGGCCCAATACCATTATTGATTTATTATGTTTGCTATTACGTCCAGTGCAATGACGAAAATGATGTCAAAGAGATGCTTTTGAAAAATATCCTTTGTATTTACCACAAGGTAAGAAATCACTTGCAGTTTTATTCCATTTTTTATTTGATCGCCTACATGTAATAAGTTCATCATTATTTATCACTTTCTTAGTTAAACTGAAAATTACTATTTCGTCGAATAGTTTCTATTATTTTCTTTCTTTCATAGTTTCCCTTTGGTAATACAATAAATCTTTTAACTTCCTCTTCATTAGAATATACAGTTTCTAAGTGACGTGTTATCTTGCTCTGTACAGTAGCTTTTTACAGTAATAACAACAATTTCTTTTTGTATGTGTTTGTTTCCTGACGATTCTGTTACATACATTTCAGTATCGTCACATGTTTTCGTTCCAGACGAATGTAAATTAGATGTATCTAGACCACTAAATGTATTAGATCTATTAAAGGAGGAGGGTTTTTTTTTATTATTATCCTTTATGTTATCTTCTTCATCCAAGTAAATAGATGAAACATCACTTATACTTGAAGGAATATATTCGGAATATATTCTAAAAAATAAAAGGAACAAAAGCTAAAAGAGATAGAAAGATAAAAATCTTTTGATGATATTAAATTGAACTTTGATTATCCCATTTAAAAGATCTTTCTTTCAAAAACATTAGATATCTTATTAAGATTCTTGAGTAATCGTTGCGATCATATTGAATCCTGACGTCATAAACGACAAATGACTATTAAAATTTTTAGCGTATCATTTGTAAACAAGAAGAATATAGATATAACAAAATATTATATATGTATATGTATATAATCGGATCGCTTTAAAACACTTATACAAATGGACGAAAATTATTCTTATCTGCCTTGATAATTAATAAAAAGCACGTGAAAATATTCTACGCATGAACAAATTCTACGAATTGAAAATTATAAGCGTTGAGAGTTATTATACAAAATACATTTTCTATATTCTATTACGTGTTCTTTTTCACAAAAGAACACATTTTCACGTTGTTCTTTAATATTTTTTTGGTACAACTTTTCCAATTACTATCAAAATCTTTCTTTTTATATTTTGATATTTCCATTCTATACATTCTGGCATAAAAAAATAATTTTTTATTAAGATTTATAATAATTGTAGAGCTAGTCAAAGACGCCGTGGGTGAATTGAACCCAGACATGTAAATTAAAACTTTGAAACGAGACATGTAGTTAAAATTAAATTAATTCAAAAGAATAAGAAAGAACATTGAGTAGAAAAGTGTTTAATATTAATCAAAATATCAGCAAATTAAACAAATACAATCATCTTCGTTAGCATCGTCTCTTAATTCCTCAACTGATGTATCTATTTTTTCTGAAGATTCTTTTAACTCTGTCCTTTTAATCATTTCATGTGTTTCCAACATTATTTTTTCAAAGGATAAATCAGTGAACAATCCATAATTGCATTATTGTTATTTATCGTATCCATTTGTAGAGCACACTTTGAGAAGTTATTTGTGAGACTCATATCTATAAATATATATCAAACAAGTAAAGAAAATGTCTCTTACAGAAATTAATAGTATTAAATTGATCAGTGATTAATTATTTATTTTTTGTATTAAAATAACTAACAAAAGTACCTAATACTTAAAATAAATAATTAATTACACGCCATTAATTACAGCATTAATTACAGCATTAATTACAATTTATTAAATACTGATAAATTTGTGTAAAAGGTATTTATCAAATTAAAAAGTAAAACTTAAGTGTTACTATCTTTGTTATTTACTTAACTAATGATATGTATCATTCGTATAAAGAATTTGATATCAACAACTGACGCCAAGTTAAATCCTATACCAAATTAAATAAAGAAAACAATCCATAATTGCATTACTTCGTCCATCCAAGTGTTATCACAAAAAGTTAAAGAAGTAAACACTTGGCGCTGCTAGATTACGATGCAACATAGAACTAAAAACACGAATGTAATATTTAAAATAAGAACAATGAGAAACATTCCCATGAGAGTAAAAGTATACAGAGTGTAGATATATATTCGATTAAGTTAAACAGTCATATAAGTTACGAAAGTTTTGCAAGCTATTAGATTTAAGTCTAAGATAAATAAACTTGGATTTATAAGACTTGTATTATGAAAAAGAAAAAAGAAATAAGCAGTAAACTTTATTCAGTATAACATTCAGATTAAATTCATTATCACATTAAAACTATAATTATCTTTCATTATTTTATTAACTATTATATTATTATTTTATTAACTATTATTATTATTTTTTAACTATTATTATAATTTTTAAAATGTTTTTATAGTTTTTATAGTTTTTATAGTTTTTATTTGTTTTTATTTGGTCTAGCAACGCCAAGTGTTTACTTTTTTAACTTTTTGTAGTAACACTTGAATGAACAAGGTAACGCAATTATGAATTTTCTTTATTTAACTTGATATGAGATTTAACCTGGCGCCAATTATTCAGATCAAATCTTTTTTACGAATAATATATAAAGTTTTGTGGAATTTAACTTGGTGCCAGTTGTTGATATCAAATTTTTTATACGAATGATACATATCATTAGAAGTAAGTAAATAACAAAGATAGTACCACTTGGGTTTTACATTTTAATTTAATAAAATTTAACTTGATTAGTAAAAACTCTGGATTTTTATTTTTTATTTGATATTAGATGATAAACTTAATTTCGGCCGCTCGCTACTAGAGGATGCCGGCTCCAATGCTAGTGAGTTTTGACAATGAAGTCACAAATCTGTTGTAGTTTAGACATTGCTGAAAATGATTCAGTCTTCACGGGTTAGATTTCTCTACAGAGATTTTCCAATCGAGTGAAAATAAATCACGATAAGCTGTTTTTCCAATATGTGCTTCTTCACTACTTTCGACCTTAAGAAAGTCGCAGCTGAAATCGCTTATTATGGTGAAGTGTATGGTGATGAAACTTCATCGGAAAGAACATGTAGAATTTGGGTTGAATGATTTCGAGACGGGTTTTAACGTGAGAGATACAAAACATTTTAAAAAAGAAACATAGTAGTATCGCTGCTTAGTGCCGAGACACTACCGTGTCTTCTGATATGATGAATAGTGTTACTATTGAATTAATAAAGCTATTAAATTAAAAAAAATAATAACAATATTGACAATGGAAATGTAAACATAACCGATACTATCAAAATAGCCAAAAAAATAAATGTTATTAGGTGTTGGAATTAATTCGTAGCGTTTTACAAGTGATGGGAAGTACTTTCATTAATGTATTTTTTAATGCTCATGTGAAATAAATAACATTCTTTCATTAAAAACGCTACGAATTAATTCCAACACCTAATAAATTTGAGATGTATAAAATAATTTAAAACAAATTGAAAACAATGATTAAAAGACTAATGAGAGTGCAGTACAGATTACAATCTACAGAATGGTGTAAAAACTTTTATTGTATTAAGGACAAGATTACATCTTCAAGTTCTTCGAATTTGATGTTTCGATTCACTCTTCCTCAACAATAAAATTACAAATAGAGCAAATTATTCATCAATCTGTCAAAATGGAGACATTCATAGGTTTTAAAAACTGAAATGTTATTTCAACAGACCAAACAGAATCTGATTTTTGAAAGAGTAACATAGACAATGTAATTTTAATAATTTTTAATAGAATTAAATACGTTAATTTACGAGTATACGAAGTTTCATGATAGATCCTTCGGTCTGTTGAGACAACACTTCAGTTCTGGAAATCTGTAAATGACTCCATTTTGATGAACTGACAATCAATTTGCTCTATTTGTAAATTTTATTACTAAAGAAAGCTTCAAAGTAAATTGAAACGTCTAATTCGAAGAACTTGAAGACACCTTGCCCTTAATACACTAAAGGTTTTTATACGATTCTGCATATTGTAATCTGTGCTATACTTTTAATTACTGTTTATTTTAAATTTAAGAGTTCATATAAAATAATTTAAGCTAAATAAACTGAAATAAAAGGATATAATAACAAAAAAAAATTGATACAAGTGCGTTTAATAGCTAAAAGAATAATTAATATGGTAAACATGCTCACAATCATTCTAACAGTATCGCCTCTTGATTCCTCAATATCTAATTGTCCTGGAATATCAGATATTTCCAATATTGCTTTTTCGAAACATAAACCAGTGAACGAATTATTTTCATTTATTGTATCCATTTGTAGTAAACAATTTGATAAATTAATATTTGTGAGAATTGTATCTATATATAAATATATACAAAATAGTTAGAGGAAACACTGATGTCGATTAGAGAAATTTAATACTCGCAGTATTAAATTGGCCAATGATTAATTATTTAGTTTAGATATTAACCCTTTAAGATCTAGTGTACACAATAACGTACATTCATTAAGTTCTTCCCAAATGTTTGATATTAATACAAAAATTTATACAATATAATACACTTAATTCATATTAGTTAAAAATTAAGATTGTCTCAATTTAAAAAATAATGGTATTCTCACTAAACAAGTCATTATTGTGATCATTTGCAGAACAATTCACTTGATTTTGTTAATTTTATATATAATATATATTATTTACAAAACATATAATATATATAATATATAATATATATTATTTACAGATAAAATTAGTGATTTTTTATTTTCTTATCCATATCATCTTAAAATACAAGATTGATTCATGTTTATTGTTATAATTATACAATATTCAATTCTTTAGCTGAAATACATGTATTACTTTCAAAATATTACTTTCAAAAAATCATATCTTGGTGATCAATTTTATTTCATTCACAAAGCTCTTTATCAGGAGAATTTTTAAACATCATATTGAAGAAAAAAAATTTTATTCAAAAGAAATCAATATCTGAGTTTTAAAGGGTTAAAATGGAAAGCAATAGTATTTTTAATATTCAAAGTAAATGATTAATCACACGCCAATTAAACACTATCAGATTCTGTAAGGCATACATGATGTAAAAATATTAAATAGTAATTTAATGTATTTATTATTCAGTTCAGAGAATGTATTAACAATAATGACAGGAAATAAAGAATATCGAAAAGTATTAAATTTGAAATATATATTAGATGTACAAATAAGTTTTAAAGTGTTTTTTGTGTAACGTATAATTTAAACTTAGAATTCAAATATTTTTCGCGCTCTTTTGATATGTAGTGGCGCTTAATGTGTACTATTAAAAAACATAATTGACTTCACAAAATTGGAAACTTAACCTCAAAATTAAATGTTTTTAAAATGGAGAGCGACAAGCAATTTATTCGACACTGCATTCGATACGAATTTCATCAAGGAAAAAGCGCTGCTAAAGCATGTGAATCAATTTGTTCTGTTCTTGGAGTCAATGTTGTATCCAAAAGTACGTGTGAGTTTTGGTTTAGGCGATTTAAAGAGGATGATTTGATATTAGCGATAGAGAACGTAGTGGTGCTCCTCAGAAGGTTACAAACAATGAATTGCAAGCATTACTCGATCAAAAACTCATATCAAACACAAAACGAATTTGCATAGCAACTTGGAGTAACAACAAGATATTTCAATTCGTTTACGGCAGATGGGAAAGATTCTGAAGGAAAGAAAGTGGGTGCCGCATGCATCAAGTGAAAAAAACAAAAATGATCGTCTTGAGAAATGTTTGAATCTGTACAATAAACAGCATAGAAAATCTTTCTTGTGGAAAATCGTGACTGGTGATGAAAAGTGGATTTTTTACGATAATCCTAAAAAGAGAAAACATTATGTGGATCCAGGACAACCCACTACATCAACGCCAAAACGCAACATCCACAGCAGCAAAGTTATGCTATGCATCTAGTGGGACATGAAAGGTGTACTACTGTATATTATGAACTCCGAATGAAACGGTTAACAATGATCGCTACAGTCAACAATTGATCCGTTTAAATCAAGAAATCGAATGAAATCGTCCATTTACTGGCAAAGGAAAACGTCCTGTGAAATTGCTTCATGACAACGCTAGGCCTCATGTTGGTAAACCTGTAAAGGAAATATTGCTAGTTCTTGGTTGGGAAGTTCTCCCGGCGTATAGCCCAGACATAGCCCCTTCTGATTATCATTTATTCCGGTCAATGCAAAACGCCTTGTCCAGTGTACACTTTCGAGCATTTGAAGAAGTGCGAAAGTAGGTGGATAATTTTATCGCATCGAAAGACGAAACCTTCTTCGCTTCTGGAATTCGCAAGCTTTCCGAAAGATGACTAAAGGTCATAAATAATGATGGAGATTATTTTGATAATTAAGTGTGTTTTCGTTTCTAAATAAATAAATATTAAATTTCATTAAAAACACTTTAAAACTTATTTGTACATCTAATAAAATAATTTAAGCGAAATAAATTTAGTTAAAATAAAAGAAAATGCAAGAAAGAAAATAAAATGATGTTTAATATCCATAAAAACAATCCATATTAAATATATCATCTCACAATCATCTCCAATAGTATCGCCTTTTAATTTCTCAACTCAAGTGCCTAATTTTGCTGGATATTTTCAATTCTGTTTTTTCAATATTTTCAAAACATAAACCAGTGAACGATTTATTATCATCCATCATATCCAGAGAATGATTTAATAAGTCAATATTTATAAAATTTGTAATCTATAAATATACATATACGAAGTAGTTAAAGGAAACTAATGTCGATTAAAGAAATTCAATATTTACGATATTAAGGCTCTTGAGTTGTGCGAGAGCGAATCAAAGCGAGAGCGCTGACGTGAAATTTTAGAGTGATGCGGCGTTTGTCTAACAATCTTTCTCACTAGTTCAAATCCGGCTCGAAGGACCAGAAAATGTGCGAGAATGCACCGCGCGGAAAGGTTCGAGTGAGAGAACGGCACACGGTTGATATGATACACGACAGTAAAGAGAACTTCGTTTCTTTTAATTTAACAAAAGAATTTTCTTTAATATGATCAGTTACAGAGTCAAAAAATATAATTAGTTAAATATTAGATTAACAAAATATCAAATGCGGTCACCTTTTCCAAAATTGTATTTGGAATCGCGGTGATGGAAAATCTCGGCGATTTTCTCGGCACTTTTGAAAAGATTCGTTTTATAGCGGGTTTCACTAAGCGGTTGGCACGGCGGTTTTACGAAGCGATATAGTAGCGAGACTATAACTCTAAGAACTCGAAGAACTTTTAGAAGTAAGAACTCTAAGAAGTCTAAGAACTCTAAGCGGTGTAAACGGTTTAAGCGGTGTAAACGGTGTAAGCGGTGTAAACTATCTAAGCAATCTGCCCGGGAGGAACGGCGAGATCGAAGCATTTATTGCTTTCGGTCTGGGCTTTCTTCTTGGGAGAAATCCAATTAAATTTTGCCACAATCGTAATTATCACGTGGCATTGGTTGTACAAAATTGATTGGCGCTTTCGATTCTTTTCCAACGACGTTCAACGTAACAGTCATGCGCGACAGAAAATCCGTACGCGGGATTGGTGACAGCGCGTGACGTATTCGTCGGAGCGCGGTGCTCGCGTGCGCGAATTGAATTGTTCTAGAACTTTCGATGGTCCGTTGCCTGTTTGCGTGTACCGAATTGTTTTGAAAAGACTAAAGAACAATGAATCCCTGACTTTGACGAGGCTTAATGTCAGGCTCGAGATGAAATCGCGAGCTCGCCTTGTGCGTGCGTTCAATAACAATTACTGTCGGTCGACCGAAGGAATTCTTACCTTTTTTTCGAATTACCGATCTCAAACATGAGTAATTACCAATAATATTGAATCGTGACGTCAGAATGACACGTTAATTTTTGTTACGTACCATTTGTAAATAAAGGCAATTTGGAAAAAAATGAAATATATCATAAGATTGCTTTAAAACAATTGTAAAAATGAATAAAAGCTATCCTTATTTCCTTTAAGTCAGTCTAAATAATTGTAAAAAGTGATAAAAGATACATGAAAGTAAAAATGGACTACGCGTGCCCATTGAGCAAAAGCATTTCACGTGTTTCTTATCACTTTTTATAATTATTTACTGACTGTCAGGGGGGATAATGACAGCTTTTGTCCATTTTTACAATTGTTTTAAAATGATGAATGAAAAACAATTTGGATAAAATGAAATGATCTTATCATTTCATCCAAATTTTTATCCAAATTGTTTTTATTTATAAATGGCACATAACAAAAATGAACGTGTCATTTCTCGCTTCTGACGTCACCATTCAATATAGCTGTTATGACTACTAAGGAGCCTTAAATTAATCAATAAATAATTTTATAGTTTGAATATTAAAATGAATAGCAATATTTTTAATATTAAAAACGAATTATTGATCATATGTCTATTAAATACTGTCAAATTTCTGTATGATGTAAAAATGTCATCATTAAATAATTCAATGAAGTTATTACATTCAAAGAATGTATCAACAGTATTGACAAAATAATAAAAATATAAAAGTGTTATTGAAACAACAAATATTAAATTTGATACGTATAATATAATCAAAGCTAAATAAATTTAGCTAAAATAAAAGACTGCCATAACAAAGAAAATTAAATAACATTTAATATTTACAAGAATAATCCACATATTAAATATACTCACAGTCATCTCCAACAGTATCATCTTTTAATTTCTCAACTGACGCATCTAATTTTTCTGAAGTATCAGATTTTTCAAGTACTGTGTTTTCAACGTTTTTTTAAATATAAATCAGTGGACAATCTATTGTTATGTCCATTTGTATTGCGCAATTTGAGAGATTATTACCTATGAGAATCGTATTTATAAATATATATGAAATAACTAAAGGAAATATTGATGTCGTTTAAAGAAATTTACGAGGGCAAGTCAATAAGTGATTTCTTAGAAAATCTGTCAGAGGGCACTCTCAATGTCATGTCACATTACTTTTTGACAAGTAGCATCTTTCAATTGATTACTGTCAAATTTTGAGTAGAATTCATCGCGTGATTTCATTTCTGTAGACGATTAAAGCGAAGAGGCTTATTTTGAAGGGTTGGACAAATCATATTATTCGGACGGCTTGAAAAAGTTGAAGAATCGTTGGATCAAGTGTATCAAGCTCAAAGGAGACTATGTTAAAAAAATAAAAATGAATCGATCAAAAAAAATGTGTTTTATTATGTTTTTCTAAAAACTTATTGACCTGCCTTCGTAATACTTATAGTATTAACAAAAGGTAGTACAAGAAAGGCAAAGAGCCAATAACGTATAAACGAATTTTAATTTAAATAAGCAAAATTAATACAAAACAACTAAAATAAACAAACGTTTCAACTCCAATCGAGTCACTTTCAATGTAATCTTACAATAATATAAACATCGTTCTAAATTAAAAATCTGTACATGGTCTTACAATATTCTTACAATTCCTTAATATAAAATTTTTCTTTCTGTGTAATACGCTGCGAGTCATTTTTATCAAGAATTAACAAAGTCAAAGAAAATTCTGGAAAAGTAACTGTGAACAAAAAGAATTAATATTAATTACATAAAAATTAGTAATATGATAATGTACCTTAGTAAATATGTTGTTTGAGATCGTTAATTCGGGAAAAGCAAGAATTCTTTCAGTCGACCGACAGTAATTGTCATTGAACGCACGCATAAAGTGAGCTCGTGATTTCATCTCGAGCATGATCTTAATCATCGTTAAAATCATCGATTTGCCATTCTTTGTTCTTTTAAACCAATTCGTTACACGCAAACAAGCTCCGGCAACGGACAATCGAAAGTTCTAGAACAATTCAATTGTCGCACGCGAGTGCCGCGCTCCGACGAATACGTCACGCGCTGTCACCAATCCCACGTACGGATTTTCTGTCGCGCATGACTGTTACGTTGAACGTCATTAGAAAAGAATCCAAAGCGCCAATCAATTTTGTACAACTAATGCCACGTAATAATTACGATTGTGGCAAAATTTTATTGGATTTCTCCCAAGAAGCCCAGGCCGAAAGCAATAAATGCTTCGATCTCGCCGTCCTCTTTCTTAGAGTTTTAGACTTCTTAGAGTTCTTAGAGTCATAGTCTCGCTACTATATCGTTTCGTAAAACCGCCGTGCCAACCGCTTAAGTGAAAACCGCTATAAAACGAATCTTTTCGAGAAGTGCCGAGAAAATTCGCCGAGATCTTCTATCACCGCGAGTCCAAATACAATTTGGAAAGGGTGACTGCATTTAATATTTTGTTAATCTAATATTCAATTAATTGTATTCTCTGAACTTGTAATTGTGCTTATTAAAGGAAATTCTTTGTTAAATTCCAAAGAAGCGGAGTTTTCTTTACTGTCATGTATCGTTTCAACCTTGTGCCGTTTTCTCACTAGAATCTTTCCGCGCGGTGCATTCCCGCACATTTTCTGGTCCTTCGAGCCGGATACTCGCCGGCATCCGCAGTGTCGAGTGCATCGCGTTCAGTTTGCTAGTGCTGAAAAGAAATCATGAGTGACGAAATAACCGCCTTGCTGATCGCCCAGAGTGACATCCATGGTCGCATGGCCAGGTCAGTGACGAATTTGAAAAAATTGGGGGTGGCCAACCTCACCCTCCACGCTGTCGAAACCCGCTTGGCGCTTCTCGACCAGATGTGGACGGAATTCGAAAAGCAACACAAGCTTATTCGAGCACATTACAAGGAAGCCTTCGATCAGAGTGAGTACAACACGTCTCAATTTGCCGATTCCGCCGAAAACACGTACGTGCTGCAGCGCAGCCTGCTCAACGATTACCGGACAAAGCTCAAAGCTGAGAAATCAAGTACAGCTCCTCCAAGTGAATCGGGAACCGATTGTTCTACCAAGTCGGCGCTGCCGCGCTTAAAAATCCGATCGTTTTCGGGCGCGTTTGAAGACTGGCCATCGTTTCGGGATATATTCTTGTCTGTCGTTGGCAACAATCCGTCTATCTCAAACGTAGAGAGATTTCACCATTTAAAGCATTGCTTAGAAGGACCCGCGGAGGCGATGATACGCCCGCTGGCCGTAACCGGAGACAACTATTCGCGCGCGTGGGCGCTACTCTGCAAGCATTATGAGAATAAACGGGAGTTGTCGCGCTCCAATTTTTGCACGTTCACCTCAGTGCAAAAAATGAAAAGCGATACCGCCGAGGAACTTAGCCGCATCTACAACGCCGCGATCAGTGTCGTGAACGGCCAAGAAAGTATTGGGAGACCAATTGACTCACATGGATTCGACCTTTTGAATCACCTAGTCATTGAGCTTTTAAACCCGAAAACGCGTCTCGAGTGGGAATCGCACATGAGCGATTCCACGGACTTGCCAAACCACGACACGTGGCTGAACTTCATTACAAGGAGAACGCTGACTCTCAAAGCCGCCAAACCAAAATTGCTCAAGGTCTCCGACAATCCGTCGCGATCTGCCAAGTCGCATCACGTCAAGAAATACACCGAATCTTCACAATGCGTCCTATGCAAGGGTAAGCACCACGTGATGGTGTGTGAAGAATTCAAGAAGAAATCCGCTGTCGACCGCAAGGCCGTCGCCGAAACTCACAAGCTGTGCTTCAACTGCCTCGGCTCTCATACATTCGCGAAGTGTCAGTCGACGAGGACGTGTGCCATGTGCAAGTCTCGTCACCACTCAATGTTACACGACGCGTACGCTTCACCGAAACCTCAAGAGGTCAGCTCACTGTCGGCAGTGCGCCGCGACAAAGACCATAAGGCTATTTTGCTCGCAACTGTGCGAGTTTCCATCGCTGATCGTCACGGCAATCGGCATACCGCACGCGTGCTCATCGACCAAGGTTCGGAAATTTCTTTGATTTCCGAGGCTCTTGTCCAGCGCTTACGCCTGCCACGCTCTCGATCCGCAATCGAAATCATCGGCATCAGCGGCAAAAGCTCCGGGCCCAGCAGGGGAAAGGTGACGCTCAAGGTGACCTCGTTAACCACAGGGACCGACTTCACTGTCGGAGCCTTTATTCTGCCACGTCTTTCGCTTTACCAAGGCTCTCACGCAAGGATCAGAATGGAGTGGCCACACTTGAAGGGGCTCCAATTGGCTGATCCAAACTACGCAGCAAACGACTCTATTGAGCTACTTTTTGGAGCGGAAGTATGCTCGACCATTCTCCAGGATGGTCTTCGCAAAGGAAGCCCCCAAGCACCTATCGTTCAAAAGACACTGCTCGGCTGGATCCTATCGGGAGGTTGCGACCAAGTAACCAACTCAGCACAGCGCCACTCGCTTCAGTGCACCGCAGATCATGAGCTAGCCGAACTTGTGCACCGCTTCTGGGAGCAGGAACGAGAGGTGCCCGCTCCTGTCGCACTCACGCCAAAGGAGCAGCTATGTGAAGACATTTTCGCGCTGCAGCACCAACGCACTGCCGAAGGACGATACATAGTGCGACTACCTTTTGCATCTCCGCCGACGACGCTGTTTGAGACGCGAAGATCTGCTGAACGACTCTTAATCGCCATGGAGCGACGCTGTGAGAAAGACGCACGATTTGGCGATCTCTACCGAGCCTTCCTGAAGGAATACGAGGACCAAGGTCACATGGAATTGGCGCAAGAACCTTCGAATTCTGGCGAAGATCGGTGCTACCTTCCACATCACGGCGTCCTTCGAGAATCCAGCATCACTACGAAGCTCAGGGTCGTCTTCAACGGATCGCAGTGTACAAGGTCCGGTGAGTCACTCAATACTCATCTGCTAACTTGCTGCCACCCCTCGCGAACGTACTTCTGCGGTGGCGATGGCATCGATACGCGCTAGTGGCTGACATCGAAAAGATATATCGGCAAATTCTTGTTCATACCGACGATCAAAGGCATCAATGCATTCTCTGACACAGTGTTGATGAGCCTATACGCGAGTTTACTTTGAAAACCGTCACTTACGGTCTCGCATGCGCACCATTTCTCGCCATTCGCACTCTGCGTCAACTCGCCGACGACGACGGATCGCATTTCCCTCGAGGCGCAGATGCGTTACGACACGACTGCTACGTCGACGATGTCGTAACCGGAGCGCACAACAAGGCCGATGCTATCGCTCTCCAAGTCGAGCTCCGCAACCTCTGCATGGCGGGCGGGTTCTCTCTTCGAAAGGGGGCCGCCAACTGCCAGAAGCTTCTTCGCGACATGCCGCCCGAGTACTGCCTCACCAGAGATTCGCGGTCGTGGGAACAAGAGAACCACTTAACTCTGGGATTGCGCTGGTATCCAACCAGGGACGAATTCGCCTTCTCTGTTCCTCCTCGCACCATCGCCGCGTTTACCAAGAAAAGTCTGCTGTCGGAGACCGCTCGACTCTTCGACCCGCTCGGATGGCTGACTCCAGTAACCATTCATGCAAAAATTCTAATTCAGTCGACCTGGCTGCAACAGCTAGATTGGAACTCACCATTGCCGTCAATCATCACTGGAAAGTGGAAGCGGCTCTGGGAAGAACTTCCACTGCTTGAGAAGCTCAGAGTCGGCCGTTGGCTCGGCACCGGCGACACGAGCTCTCAGCTTGAATTACACGGCTTCGTAGACGCGTCCGAAAGAGGTTACGCCGCTGTGGTGTATCTCCCCATCACCGCAAACAACCAAACTAAGACTCGATTATTGACAGCCAAAAGCAAGGTCGCGCCGATCAAACTTGTTTCTCTCCCGCGACTCGAACTCTGCGCCGCCGCCTTACTTTCAAGTGTACTCGTGCACACGAGCTCTGTGCTAAACTTAGCTGCAACGCCAGTGATCTTGTGGTCAGACTCCAAGGTCACGCTCCACTGGATTCGAGGTCACGCCTCTCGCTGGAAAACTTACGTGGCCAACAGGGTATCACGAATCCAGCAGCAACTTCCGGAGGCTCAATGGCGTCATGTCC
The DNA here is from genome assembly GCF_024713525.1 of Acromyrmex echinatior. Taxonomy (NCBI): domain Eukaryota; kingdom Metazoa; phylum Arthropoda; class Insecta; order Hymenoptera; family Formicidae; genus Acromyrmex; species Acromyrmex echinatior. The sequence continues at coordinate 16,101,784 of NC_141857.1, read as the reverse complement.
CGGGCAAGGACAACCCTGCCGACTGTGCCTCCCGGGGGCTGACACCACGCGAGGTCCTCAGCCATCCCTTGTGGTGGACAGGTCCCGCATGGTTATGCGGGAATCCGACGCAATGGCCAAGCATCGATCTGGAGCCCATCAAGGACGTACCGGAGCAACGGGCCACCACACTCGCGGCCGTCATCAGGAGCAACCACGAGCCGGAAGAACTCCTCAGGTTCTCTTCATTACACAAATTGCTGAGAGTGACTTCCTGGTGCTTGCGTTGGCGTCACCGCAGTCGCTCAGTGAGATCTGTGGACAATCAGATCCACGGGTCAGCGCTTCTCCCAGCCGAACTCGACGCAGCACTCCTTCAATGGATTCGCGTAGTGCAGTCACGGCATTATCAGGAGGAGAGGACAGCTATCGAAAACAAACGCGATCTTGCAAGATCCAGCCATCTGCGAACCCTCAGCCCGTACATGGACCACGGAGTCCTGCGAGTCGGAGGACGCCTCAAGCACGCAGCGCTGTCTTTCGACGAGCGACATCCTATCATCGTGCCTCCAAGGTCATGGCTCACTTGCCTGCTGGTGGAAGCCTACCATCGCCGTACTCTCCACGGAGGAGTTCAGATGGGATTGCTTCGCCTCCGGTTCTGGATTCCACAAGGCCGAGCGGTAGTCAAGCGATGGCTGCATCAGTGCGTGACATGCAGTCGGTGGAGGGCTGCCACTCCGCAACCGAAAATGGGAAACCTCCCTCCAGGAAGAGTGGCTCCTGCACGACCATTTCTTCACGTGGGCATCGACTACGCCGGGCCTATCTTCATCAGGACGAGCAAAGGGCGTGGGCACAGCGCTCACAAAGCGTTCATCACGGTTTTCATTTGTTTTAGCTCCAAGGCCGTTCACCTCGAGGCTGTTTCAGCATACACCACCGACGCGTTTCTGGCTGCTCTCCGTCGCTTCACATCTCGCCGAGGACTTTGTACGGACATCTACTCCGATTGCGGCACCAATTTTTCAGGCGCCGACCGGCAACTTCGAGAGATGCTCCGAGCCTCTCGTCAGAAGGACGAAAGATCGCACATGTCGCTACATCAGAGGGGATCCATTGGCATTTTAATCCCCCTTCGGCACCACATTTTGGTGGACTCTGGGAGGCGGCCGTGAAATCTGCCAAGTATCACCTGCGCCGAACCATCGAAACCAGGCTCACCTTCGAGGAAATGAGTACCCTGCTCGCACAAGTGGAGGCATGCCTGAACTCCTGGCCCATGCATGCCCTCTCAGATGACTCCGACAACCTCACTGTTCTGACACCAGATCACCTGCTCATCTGCACCTCTGCTGACCATTCCCGAGCCATCCTTGTCGGACAAGAAGGAAAATTTGCTTTCCAGATGGCAACTTGTGCAGCGGATGCGAGATCACTTCTGGCAGAGATGGTCACGCGAGTACTTACACACTCTGGCTACCAGACCGAAATGGACCAAGGACTCTTTGCCACCACGCATTGGATCTCTATGCATCATCCGTTCTGAGCTCTCACCGCCAAATAAGTGGCCACTGGCATGGATCACGCAGCTACATCCGGGAGACGACGGCATGGTGCGAGTGGTCACGGTCAAAACAGCCTCATCCGAATTAATTCGTCCTTTGGTCAAATTAGTTTTATTGCCAGAGGATGCTAACGCGTTTATCTCGCACGCTAATGCATCAAATGTAAAGGAGAGCTTGAATTTATCGCGTGTACTTTCGTGAATCATTGCTTCAATGTTATTTGTCACATAACTCTCGTTTACAGTTCAAGCTCTTCTACGGAATCATTGGATTGTATCGCTTGTCTTATGTACGCGTTTACTGTTTTTTTTTTACTGTAATCTCAATGCGTTCATCGCATCGCAAGTACTTACGCAAGTACGTGTGCTCCGACGTGCTGTGTCATACACACGTGCTCAGGTTGAAAGTCCAGAACAGCAAGTACAACGAAATTATTTATCGCGTAAATCAAATGTTCGCCCTCTTAAAAGAAATTTGCAGCTAGTAATCGCTTTCGATCGAACAAGCATCGCCCGAGGTAACTTCTATACATATATCGTCACGGAGATGACAAGGCGGGCGGGAATGTTTGAGATCGGTAATTCGAAAAAAGGTAAGAACTCTTTCGATCGACCGACAGTAATTGTTATTGCACGCATAAAGTGAGCTCGTGATTTCATCTCGAGCATGATCTTAATTTTCGTTAAAATCGTCGATTTGGAGTTCTTTGTCCTTTTAAAACAATTCGGTACACGCAAACAAGCTCCGGCAACGGACAATCGAAAGTTCTAGAACAATTCAATTCGCGCACGCGAGCGCCGCGCTCCGACGAATACGTCACGCGCTGTCACCAATCCCACGCACGGATTTTCTGTCGCGCATGACTGTTACGTTGAACGTCGTTAGAAAAGAATCCAAAACGCCAATCAATATTGTACAACTAATGTCACGTAATAATTACGATTGTGGCAAAATTTTATTGGATTTTTCCCAAGAAGGAAGCCCAGGCCGAAAGCAATAAATGTTTCGATCTCGCCGTCCTCCTTCTTAGAGTCAAAAAAGTTCTCAGAGTTCTTAGAGTCATAATCTTGCTATTATATCGTAAAACCGCCGTGCTAACCGCTTAGTGAAAACCGCTATAAGAAAGATCTTTTTGAGAAGTGCCGAGAAAATTCGCCGAGATCTTCTATCACCGCGAGTCCAAATACAATTTGGAAAGGGTGACCGCATTTAATATTTTGTTAATCTAATATTTAATTAATTATATTTTCTGAATTTGTAACTGTGCATATTAAAGAAAATTCTTTTGTTAAATTATAAAGAAACGGAGTTCTCTTTACTGTCGTGTATCATATCAACCGTGTGCTGTTCTCTCACTCGAATCTTTCCGCGCGGTGCATTCCCGCACATATGTTAAGAGTCCAATAATACATAACGAGAAAAAAATATAGACTGTAGTCCATTTCGTGGTACAATATAATAGTCTTTTTATTTTATAAGTTATTATAAGCAAATTTGCAAAGGTAACAAGCATCTGACTTCCACGATGTCAAGTAATGAAATGTCAAGCAGAAAAACATTATCGAGAACGAAAAACGGCAAAATAGGGGAAAAAAAGAGAGAAAATATTAGGAAGGAAAAAGAGAATATATAATGTCAGAATACAATTCCGGCAAAGACTTCGTGTCATTTTGTCTATTTATTCCATGTTTCTGTTTTTTAACATGGACCATTTCAGATATCAACCTTTTATTATACGAAGACTCTACATCTAATATATCCACTTTATCCCATTTAAAGTTATGATTCTCCTCAATACGATGGTTGGAAATCACTAATAAGAGATTTTGAACTTATATTGATATCAGAAACATGTTCATGCAATCTGGTCTTTAATTGTCTTTTAGTTTGGCCAACATAACTGACATCACAATCCTCGCAAGATATTCTGTAGATCACATTTTGATTCTGAACGTGTTCTAAATCATCCTTTCCTCTCTTTATGAAACTTCTTAATGTAAATTACTTAGGAATGGTAAAAGTCAATTTACAATTAAACATGTTAACAATAGGTATAAATCTTTCGGATATCGTATTAACATATGGAATCGTAAAAAATCTCTCAGTGTCATCCTTATTCTTATTCAAATTATTAATCTTATTAATGTGATATTTAATTCTATTATGAAGTGGAAAAAATAAACGCAACGGATACTCATTCTGTAAAAAAATTTTAATAGCGTCAATCAAATTATTTCGTTGGAATTTCGGATGACACAAACAAAAAATCTTATCCACAACTCCATAAATTACACCTCTTTTATGATAAAGTGGATGGTGTGAATGAAAATTAAGAAATCTATCGGAAAAGGTTGTTTTACGATATATATCAAAAATAAGATTTCATTCTTCAATAATCAACATCGTATCTAAAAAACTTATTTTTTCATCAAGGCCAATTTCCATGGTGAACTACAATCTAGTGTGCAACGAATTAAAAATATCCAAAATATCACAAACACTTTTAGACAGAGCAGCTAAGATAATATCACCTTTGCAAATTTGCTTATAATAACTTATAAAATAAAAAGACTATTATATTGTACCACGAAATGGAGTACAGTCTACATTTTTTTCTCGTTATGTATTATTGGACTCTTAACATATTTACTAAGGTACATTATCATATTATTAATTTTTATGTAATTAATATTAATTCTTTTTGTTCACAGTTATTTTTCCAGAATTTTCTTTGACTTTGTTAATTCTTGATAAAAATGACTCGCAGCATATTACACAGAAAGAAAAATTTTATATAATATTAAGGAATTGTAAGAATATTGTAAGACCATGTACAGATTTTTAATTTAGAACGATGTTTATATTATTGTAAGATTACATTGAAAGTGACTCGATTGGAGTTGAAACGTTTGTTTAATTTAGTTGTTTTGTATTAATTTTGCTTATTTAAATTAAAATTCGTTTATACGTTATTGGCTCTTTACCCTTCTTGTACTACCTTTTGTTATAGAGCCTTTTTAATACTTTTAATTGTAGTATTAAATTAGGCTCAATCATTAATTATTGACTTTGAATGTTAAAATGAATAGAATAATATTTTAATATTAAAAATGAGTAATTAATCACACGCCAATTAAATACTACCAAATTTCTGTAAGAGAACATAACGTAAAAATGTCACTACTAAATAATTTTAATAAATTTTAAATAATTTTAATAATGACATTTTTACATTATGTACATCTTACAGAAATCTGGCAATATTTAATTGACGTGTGGTTTATTACTCATTTTTAATATTAAAATATTGTTCTATTCATTTGAACATTCAAACTAAATAATTAATGATTGGGCTTAATTTATTACATACTTTCATTTTAGCTTAATTTACTTATGTTAGCTTAGATCATTTTACACATTAAATTTATTTTTTTTCGGCTGTTTCTATATTTTTATTTCTTTTATTGCCTTTATCAGTATTCTCTGAACTTTATAATAAATTTAATAATTTTAATAAATTATTATAAAGTTCAAAGAATACATTAACAATACTGAGAAAGGCAATAAAAAATAAACATTCAGAAACAGCTGAAAAGATTAAATTTGATATATATAAAATAATCTAAATATATATTAACATAAGTAAATTGAGCTAAAATGAAAGCATGTAATAAAAAAGAAGACTGAATGTGTTTAACATTCACAGAAATAATCCACATATTTAAACATATTCACAGTCATCTCCAATTGATTTCTCAAAGGATATATCTTTTTCTTTTGGAATATCAAATATTTCTAATGCTACCTTTTCAATTATTTCGAAACCAGTGCATTTATAATTATTCATCGTAACTATTTGTAATGGACAATTTGATAAGTCAATACTTGCGAGATTCGTATCTATAAATGTATATACATATAATAGTTTATATTTAAAATACTAATCTTTATAAAAATTACAATATTAAGAACGTAAGTTTAATTCTAATTTTATTATAATAATTATCTGTATTGCAATATTTAAGCTAATGAATTAAAGTAAATTGATATATTGATGAAATAACTTTTACAATAAATTTGAATTTGTTTTCGTACCAGGGATATTATTCGTTTCAGATGCAGTCGTTGATTTCTCTTGATCATAATGATCATGTGAGGGTGATTTGATTATTTTTATGTTATTGAGTAGTTTCTCATACTTAATTATTCGAAGCTTTTGTTGCATAATTTTATTAGATTTATAGCCATCTATAGTTTTTAACTTTGTTATAGGATTGTTGTATATCAAATTTCTTTTTATTGCAGAAGAAGGCTTCACACTTTCTACATACATATAAAGATGTAATTATATTATCGTTACAATTTTCTTTGAAAAAATAAAACAAGAATTATAAAATAATTTCGTTAGCATCAAATATGTAAACAATACCAATTTTTTTTTATTCCAACGATAGTCTGAAAAATTCTCGGCCTGACACAGAAACAATGCCACAAATATTATGCTGCTATAATTTTAAACAAGTTTGATCCTCCACAGGATCATGTGATATTGTTAAAATTTCAGATAGATATGTTCATTAGATTCTTTGTTTTTGTCGTGTAAAGTAATCAACTTTTGGTTTCATCATGACAATGCATCAGCTCATATTTCTTCAATTGCAGTTACAAAATTCCTTGAATTCCCTGGAAAAATGTTGCTGAAATTATTCCACGTTTTGAAACACTTTTCAAAACTTTCAAAATTTTAGCTTTTCAAAAAAATTTCAGTTTAATTTCAGCGATTTTTAGTTGAAAAATTCATTTTCGATAAAATTCCAGAAAGATTTCAGCAAAATTTTTAAACAAATTTCAGCAAAAATTTCAGAGAAATTTCAGTTGAATTTCAGTAGTTTTTCAATATGTTAGCTGAAAAATTCACTTTCAAATTTTTCAGCTAACATTTTTTTTTTCAGACTATTTTCATATATTAACTCCAATCAAGACTTTGAAAACCCATGTGAATTTTCAATTTTAAATTATTCTATCTCAAATTGACATACTAAACAAAATAAAAAACATTTTGGATCATATTATGATAAAATCATATCATTGAACATCAAAAAAATTTATAAGAATTTTTTATGATATTTAGAGTTCAAAAAACCTTTTAAAAACAATTCAACAGTGGAATTAGGAAAACAGCAAAAAAACATGGAAGGTTAATATAAAGAATTACAAGAATTATGAAATAAGAATGAAATATGAATTTAATGTAAAAGAAAAACTTGATAAATAGGAATTGTGGCAACAGTGAAAATTTTCATTTCCAGCTTTGTAATCATTAATATTTTAATTGCATTAGACTGATTAGACGATCTTAAAAGATTCGAGTATAAAGAAATATTAACCTTACCTTCATTTTCATCCAATACATTAGAACGCATGATCGATTTAATATCTTGTAACTTAACTGTAGGTATGTTTGCAACAAGTGATTTTTTTAATAGTATTAAGTACATCGAAGTTTCCTATAACATAAATATGTAATAAACGATTCTGTGTAGTAATAATTCTTTTTACATAAGATATGTTTTTCACATAATTACGTATTATATTGTGCCAAAATATCACAAGTCTTCTGTCACATTTATATTTTGCTACATATGCGTTTTCATATTTCATCACATTTTTGGAGTTACATATATAATATATCTCATCAGTAAACCGAACGAACGCAAACATTATTACTATTTCTCAATAAGAAATCACGATTGTAACGAATAAAATATGAATATATTAACACTATCGCCCAGAAATATTAACGTGTGATTTTCAAATGTTTTAATTTAGCAGGAGTTATATTAAAGCGGAGAGCATAGACTCTTAGTCATAAGGCTGCATTTTCATGCTGACGCTCGACGCTCGATTCGAACAAACCTATTGCCTTCAAGAGCGCGTTCCAAAACATTAAGCTAATGCGTTCACCAAACTCAACTGTTACGCAGCGGACTCATAAGCGCTCACTGCTATTGGATGATCTAGAAGAATACACATTACTAACAACAAATATTTATAGATTCATTCCGCAAGAGATTTGATCGCGTCGCATGCTTTAACATGCTCTATCATGCTCCTATCATAGCATCTACTCACTCTAACGCGTTCGTTGAAGTGTGTAGGAGCTATGAAAGATGTTGGAAGCATGCTGGAATCCTAAGTTTGTTCGCGTCGCATGCTCCAACATACTTCAACATACTCCTGTCATAGTTCACACTCACTCTGAGTGTATTGGAGTGAGTAGGAGCTATGATAGGAGCACATTGGTGGAGCCGCATGTTGGAGAATGCGACGCGAACAAATCTCTAGATTTATTAGAAAAGCGCAAACGGCTTATGTCAGCTCATGTATCACAAAAGTATTGGGTCATCTAAAAAGTATCCGCGGTACTTTGTCACTAGATATATGACCATCAACACACATCTAGTGACAAAAAACCGCGGATACTTTTTAGATGACCCAATATTTTTATTTCCGTTAGAGTACGTAGATCTAAAGCAGTATCTTGAATGGCTCAGCGACTTAAATTCACGTCTTAAAGTTACTGTTACAAAACTTTTATGTGCGGCGACTCTTGAAGTCATGGGGTCGATTTTGTATCTTCGAACAAGATAAAAATTACAAAAGTGAGCAAATTTACTAGGTACCAATGAAATAATCAGTATTCTAGTAAATTCGCTCACTTTTATAATTTTCAAGATACAGAATTTATTCTCATGGCTTACCTTCCATAACAGTAATCATAAGAATCAGCCAATTAAAATTAAGAGTTCAAAAGAATTTTCGATTGTGATTGACTGATTCTTACAATATATCTTATGGTTATTATTACGGAAGGTGTGTGCCATGACCTTTAGGCAAAATTTATTACTAGTACTGAAATCTATAGAACACATGACATAAACTATAGATTTTTAGTGCAGGCCGTAAATTTTGAAACACAGCTATCATTTTGTGTCTGATAATCCTAAGGGTGAAATCATACGGTTCGGAAAACGACTGCAGAATTGAGAATGCGTTATAGAAGTAACCAATCAGCGTTATTCTGCGTTATTTCGAATAACATTAATTGGTTGTTTTAATGACATATTCTCTGTTTCGCAGCCCTTTTCAGCACCGTATAATTTCACCCTAAGGACTGATAAGTTTACTATTATTTCCATTTCCGTTAGATTACGTCGATCTAAAGCAATATCCTAATTAGCTCATCGGCTTAAGTTTACGGTCACTATTAGAAATTTTGTGTGCAGCAGCCCTTACAGAGCATCTATAGGTCCGATTAACGTTACTTTAATTTTAAGCGAAGCTTAAAACTCTCTTTGTTCCTGTTTCTTTTCGGTTTTAAAACGAGATGGAGAAAGTTTTAAGTCTCGCTTAAAGTCAAAGTAACGTTGATGCAATCGGACATTAGGGGTTTAATAATATCTGTAGTTATGAAACTGACCAATTATAGCTATTCCTCTAAAGAATGGAGTGATTGTGATTGATTAGTTTTCAACTACGGATATTGTTAAACCGAATCAAAGGTGACCGTGTCAAACGTCACTGTCTTGAATATAAAATCTGATTTTGAATATAACCTTTTTTTTTTTTTTTTTTTTTTTGATAACGGAGGGGAAATGCCTGACGCATACCCCGGGCCTCGGGGGAGAGTCCGGGGTTATGTGGGGCTTGCACCCACTAAAACCCCTCCGAGTGTCCTTACCTGGCCTTGCATAAGGGACTCCCAGGAACGCGTGCAGCATACTTCTGGGAGTCCCTCAGGCCAGTCGGCTTATTGCCGACTTCTATTTCCGCCCGGGGATTTTTATGGCGTCGTTTGAGAGACGACGTGACCCCGGGCGGTGCTTGGCACCTTCGACTTTATTCGGGCGCTGGGGGGACATCACCCCCTGCGCCCGCCGCCCCGGTTGGTGTTGGGGGGCGGGAGTTGGCGATCACGGCCCCCGCCGCGATCCCCAGCCCCCCGAGGGGCGCCAATCAGAAGTTTGGCGCCCCTCATGCTTCGGCGCCGCAAGAGGAAGTCTCGCGGCGCACCCCCCGCGCGTGGCGGCGCAGGGCTCGCGGCCCGGTCGCGCATTCGACGCGGCCGGAGGATGATGAGCCACTGCACCCCGCGCGCGCGGAGGGTCATCCTGTTTCCGGCGGCGGATCGACCCTAGGGTCGGCGATCCGCCGCCGCTTCACTGCGCCCCGCGTCCGAGACGCGGGGCCGTCGCTGATGATGGTGGCGGCGGAGGTGGAGGGTTCACTGACCCCGACACTCCCGCACACCACCCCACCGTCCTCCTCTTCACTCTCATCTATGGGGGAAGGAGGTCGCCGTCGTTCTCGCCCCGTGGGGCGGTCCCGGCGGCGGATACGCGCGAGGGGTGACCCGGGGCGCGAGCGATCCGGCTTGAGCCGGCGCCCGCGTTGACCCCCAACGCCACCACCCCTCGCATCTCCTTCTCCCCCGTCAGCCCCGCCACCCGGAGGCGGCGGGGGCAGGAGAAGGCCCCGACCTCCCGGTGCCCTCTCCCTCTGCCTCTCAGCCTCCTCCTTCTGCGACATCACCCTATCGCAGAAGGAGGAGAAGGCCCTCCAAGCACTCTCCCTGCCGACTATCTCCTTCACGACAGTCGGCAGGGAGAGATCCTCCCCTATCTCACGGACCAGGACACCGCGCTCGCCCGCCCAAGCCGGGCAGGTCTCCAGCGTATGCTGCGCGGTGTCCTGGTCCCCGTCGCAGTGGTGACAACAAGTTGTCGGCTCCTTACCTATGCGACACAGGTACTCCCCGAAACATCCGTGTCCGGTGAGCACCTGCGTCGCGTGGAACGATAGTCCGCCCCATCCCCTGCCTACCCATTCCTCGAGGCAGGGGAGGATGGCCTCCACGGTCCGAGCGCCCGTTGTCGGCGGGTCGTTTTCGAGAGTGGAGCGCCACTCTTCGAAGACCCGCCGACGGGCGTTCCTTCTCAGTCGGTCAGTGGTCCTCGGGGTAACGATCCCCCCCTCGAAACCGAATGGCCTTCACCCCGGCGAAGGTTTCCGCCAGGGCGTCGGCCACGTACTCGGCAGGGGGGATCCCCGCGAGGACCATGGCGGCGGCGTACGACACCGTCCTGTAGGCCCTACAGATGCGCAAGGCCAGCCGCCGTTGCACGCTGTGCAACTTCTGCTTTATTCAGCGGCTGGTCAGGGCCCTCCCACTCCATACCGTGGCCCCGTAAAGGGCCCCGGACAGGACGGCGTGCATATAAGCCCGCCTGACCGACCCGTTCGGACCGTGGAGGTTGGGCATGAGGCCGAGCAGAGTGTCTGCTCGGCGGCCCAACCGCGGGGCTAGCTCGTCGAAGTGTTCGACGAAACCCCAGCGACCATCCACGGTGAGGCCCAGATATTTGATCGTTGGCCTCACCGGGACGCGGACATCGTCCACCACTATATGTGCCTGAGGGGGCACCCCGCTCTTTCCATCGTGGAAGAAAAGAGCTTCCGATTTAGCGGGGGCCACCCTCAGGTCCAATTCCTTAATGGAGCCGACCACGCACGCCACTGCGACGTTTGCCGTACCGACGGCTCTCTCCCAGGTCGTGACCCCGACCACCACCAACGTGTCGTCCGCGTAACAAACGACGTGGCAGCCGGGGGGTAGGGCCGCGCGGAGAACGTAGTCGTATGCGACGTTCCAGAGTAGGGGTCTCAACACGGACCCCTGTGGAACGCCGCACGACACGTCCCTCCGCTGCTGGAGTCCCGTTTAGGGGAAAACTTATTATAACTGACGAACGAATAAGGGGTGCTACCGTTCTTTAGTGGAAGTAAAGGGAAATTATGATAATCATCATCTGCAAAGTGAACACTACGCATATTATCTAAGTCAGTACTGGATCTAAAGGTAGATCGAGAGTCCGTAGACGATAACCTATTCCTAGCATCCGCAAGAGAGATATTTTCGGTGGCTGCGATCGTCTGTACTTTTTTCTGTTTAATAAAGAGAGGGCAATTTGTCGACGTGGTGATATGATCTCCAGAGCAATTGATACATTTGGGGGAGAGGTTTTGCCTCTCACACGTCTCGTCTTCTTTGTGAGCATCCTTACCACACAGCCTGCATCTCGGACGACTCTTACAAAACTTCCGAATGTGGCCAACTCTGAAGCAAGAAAAGCATGTTTTAACTCTAGGGACAATAGATAGGACTTCGTGGGAATCATAGAAAAGAAATACTTGCCTGGGAAGAATCTGCCCAGCAAATTTAAGGTTAACTGAAGTGGAAGGGGTGTATTCGACACCGCTTTTCTTAACAACGCGCCTATTAAGTCAAATAATTTTAATTTCATTCGGTTACATGACAAGAAGATTTAAGATTTAATTTAAGTTTTTGATCCATTACAGAAGTCGGAACGCCTCTTATTATACCTGAGCGCATTATCTTAAATGTAGGAATAAAGATTGAGTCCTGCCTTGATGAGATCAGGGTTAGTCACAAGGTTATTGGCTGCTTCATAAGTGCGCATTTCATCCGAAATTTTGCCACGCGAGACCTTTTTCATAAATACTATGTCCGAGCGCACAACTTTAGCGACTTATCTCTTCATTAAAACTTCGAACGCGCTATCGGTTATGCAATCACTGCTCCCCTGCATATGGACAATAAAAGGTGCGCGATCCGTCGGACCATACCTGTTGCCAGAGAGGTTGTGAGAAGCTTGTTGAGCACGTGTCGAACTGTCAGATAGAGGGACAGAGACAGAGACAGAAGTAGCTTTGTCCGGACTCAGGCCCGGTCCATTAAGGCGTTTGGCATATTCGTATTCGCGCTCAAGCACCAAGCTCTCATTGGCTCTTTTGGCAACGCGATCAATTGTAACGTCCATCTGCTCATACGTGTCGTTCGTTGCCCCAGCAAGTATTTCTTTAGCGAATCAAAATGTTCGATTGAAACACTAGTGAGGGTGACGCTGTTTGTAGAAACCAGGGGAGGGGGAGAGGGAGACCCACTGAATCCCCCGGCCTGCCTCCCATGGGAGGCACACTCATAGTTTCCCAAAATACCGATAAAAGTATGGGCAAGTAGAGTTAGGCGCAAATAGAAAGGAGATAAATGAGAATGCGAGTCAATTAATGACTCAAAAGACACAGATCGCTCTGAAAAGAGATGCAACACACGACGCGACACTAAACGCAGACACGTCCGTACCGATCAAAGACACGCGCCGAATTCAGTCGATTGTTCTTCTCATGACCATTCTACAATAAGCCATCAATCATAAATCAGAAGTGAGAAACTGAAAATTGATCAATCTCAGTCGTCAATTTTTTACTTCTGGTTTCTGATTTATGATTAATGGCTTATTGTAGAATGGCCATTATATTCGACTGTGATTGGTTAATTTTCTACGATTTAAGACTCTTCAATGACACTTCTGTTGTAAATCTCGCATTATATTGGTCTGAGGCTGTAAGACACGTCGAGAGTAAGGGGCTCCGCACAATAAAAGGAACTCGGAACAGAGAACAGAGAATACGAATTTCAACCTATCAGAAATCATGTATTATAGAATATACAGTTTCTGATAGGTTGAAATTCTTATTCTCTGTTTTCCGTTCCCTGTTTTTTTTATTGTGCGGAGTTCCTTCCTAGTTCATTTCCTATTATAATGGGACATAGAGTAAGTCTGTAAGCGATAAGAAAGTAGAATGTAGAAAATGGATTTCAACCATTCACTTTATGCGGGGTCTACAATAGAAGTCATAGCGGTTGTAAGGTTTTAAGTCGTAGAAAATTAACCAATCATAGATCAATATCAGAAGAATAATCGGCCATGATTGGTCAATTTTCTATGATTTAAGATCCTACTATATGATCGCGTTCAGTGCCGCTATTGGATAATCTAGAAGAATACACCAATAGCGGCGAGCGCTCACGGATCTGCTCCGCAACAGTCGAGTCTGCTGAAGGCAATCAATACCATACATCAAGATACTAATAAATCATAAAATTAGTATTATATTATCAGTTCCTTACTTTTAATGACTCAAATTTTTACAGTAACGAATTTTTTTTTACGAAAGAATTTTTATAAGATCAGTAGTCTTTAATAGCATTTCATCTGTCGCATGTAATTCTTACGGATAAAGTTAGAAACACAAGTTGAGTTCAATGGACTCAACAGTTGAGTGAGCACTCGCTGCTATTGATGTATTCTTCCAGATCTAAAATGCTAATTGGATAATCTAAAAGAATACACTATTAACAGCGAATAAACAATAAAAAGCCATAGAAATAGGGAATAAGAAATTCCAATCTATCAGAAATCATGTATATTGGAATGTAAAATTTCTGATAGGCTGATATTTTCCGATCAAAAATGTTTTATGCATGAGTATGTATAAATATGTATGAACATACATAAAAGGTGCATTCGTTTACGCAGTGGTTAGGCAGAGAGTATCTTAACACTCAGTGAACAACAAGAATAAAATAATATTTCTACGCTAATCACTGCGTAACCGAATGCAGGAAAATATTTATATAGATGTATAATTATATATTAAATATGTCCATACATATTCATTCCTCCTTTCTTTTGTAAAATTACTTTTAGTGTAATAAAAATAATAATGTTGAAAACAATTAAAAGAGTAATTATCACACTATTTGTTTTAGAAAAAATCAAGTTTGAAGAAATGTAAAAAAATCTTATTTTCATTTTTGCACTAAAAATTACATTTCTATGTAAAAATGAAATAAGAGGCACAACCTCCAATGGCCTTGATCTTAACAAATGTTATCCAGATCATCATCATGATCAACAACATTCAAAAGATTTTAGCCGTCAGTCAGACATCTTGATTAATGCTAATGCCGGCGGTGGTAACTTGCAAGCCTTATAACTCGAAACATACTTAATGAAAATAAACTTAATTTAATGTTTTGGAAAAACATCAAGATGATCTACAAGAATATGCAATAAAAAGTAGGGAGTTCCATTTAAAAAATTGAACTAACTTTCAAGTTCAAATTAGGCAACTATTCAAGATCAAATTAATGATATCATCTTATGCCCCTCTCAAAGTTATACAACTTTTGTCTAAAACATTTTTTTCTAAGATCAAAAATAAGAAAGTTGTTTGGAATGGAACATTAAAATGGGACACTCTGTATACGATTATATATGTTTATGAATATTATACATATTTATGTATGTTTATATATATTTATACAAATCATGCATAAAAAATTTTTTACCGGGTTCTTATTCCCTATTTTTATTGCCTATACTTTTTTTGTGTTTCCAATTTTACCTTCAATATCTCACTTATATTTAATATTTAACTGTTCTACAGTTAAAATATTATAAATCGCGTTTTAATTACGATATTCATAATTAAGAAAATCACCTGAAATCGCTCTATAGAGCGATTTATACACATTTGTATTAAATGTACATACATTTTCAAATGTATATCGTTCATTTCAGAGACATCAATCTACAAATATATAATTTTCTAGTGTATGTATTATATCTGTTGAGTTGTGTTGCGTGAAATAGCTTTATAGAGCAACACAACGCAACACAACTCAACAGATATAATACATATACTAGAAAACTATATTTGCAAATGTACATTGTCCCCGAAAGTAATACTGTCTTATACATTTAATACAAATGTGTACAAACAAAAAAGACGCATTATGTACACTTCAGTGAGTGATTCCGCATTTATGTATATCAAAAAAATAGTGTGTTAGTAAAAGTCCCCAAAAACTACAATTTTATATATATATATATAATATATATGTATACAATTTTAATATTGCATATTTAAACATAGGGAATGCATAAATAGCTTAGCATTGATAACTTCTATCTGCAATGTGTATATTCACACATTATAATATACATATATGCAATTTTATAATATCTCTGATAAAAAAATGTCTTTGAAAATTTCGTTGAAAATGTCTGAAATCATTTTTCAGAGATTTTTAGTGACATTCAGAGACTTTTTCAAAGAAATTGAGGGTTTATCAGCGAATTATCCGAAAGTCATCTCCAAGTGTCTAAAACTCTCTGAATTTCGTTGAAACTCGAGAATTCAGTAATGTTTCTGAAGATAGAATTTTCATGGTTTCTCACTTTTCAGAGACTTTCAGCAAATTCTCTGAAAATCATTCCCAAATGTCTAAAAGTCGCTGAATTTTGCTGAAATTCGGAAATTCAGTGGTGTCTTTGAAGATAAAATTTTCACGACATTTCACTTTTCGGAGATTTTCAGCAAATTCTCTGAAAATCATTTCCAATTGTCTAAAACTTCTCGTTGAAATTCGAGAATTCAGTGATCTGAAGATAGAATTTTAATAGTATTTTACTTTTCAAAGGCTTTCAGAGGATTCCTTTGAAAATCATTTTCAAGGGTCTGAATGTTCCTGAATTTCACGCGAATTCAATAATGTCTCTGAAATTTAAAGAGATATAAATAACATACTTTATCAGTTGAAGAAGTGTAGGAGACTTATAATCCAGAGATCCCAGGTTCGAATCCCATTAAGTAAGTGTTTTCCAAAATAATTTCGGGTAAAATCATTACATATATCTTGTATGGAACAACTTCTGTTAAATAAAGAAACAAAATTTATAAGTCTTAAAATATAAATTTTTTTTCAAGTATCACATTGAAAATGTCTGAAAAATTCTAAAAGTCTGTGAATATATTGTAAAAAATTTTATGAAAATCTTTAAGTCACTGAAATATTCTGACAAATATCTAAATTTATACTAAAAAATTCTCTGAAAAGTAATCTCGTCTACGCGTGATACAGATTACCAAAGCCATCTATTGGAAAAATAATGGATTTCTTTTTACTACACCTAATATATATATATATATATATATTAGGTGTTGGAATTAATTCGTAGCGTTTTACAAGTGATGGGAAGTACTTTCATTAATGTATTTTTTAATGCTCATGTGAAATAAATAACATTCTTTCATTTAAAAACGCTACGAATTAATTCCAACACCTAATATATATATATATAATGTGTATATATTTATAAGGATGTATTTATATAAATAGATCATAGGCTAAATAAATTGCGTTGGTGTTTATGTTTACAATTTCAGTGTGGTGGTATCTGTGTGCTTGGGTAAAGTTACAGTGAGATGGGATATGCGGATTAGATTACTTTTTCCAAGAATGCACAAATTTTTTTTATAGCGCGGTTATCTTCTAAAGGGAAATAACAGGGGGGATGAAATTCGGGTTGCTGAGGATTTTGGAAGTCCTGGAGAGTTGGTGAATAGGAAGAGGAAGGAAACTCGAATTTATAGAACGGTTCGGAAAAATTAGTTGGGGTGGTAAGAATATAATCTGATTCGGTTAAGTCCACTACGATAATGTTAGTGGGGGCTATTGAGTTCGATATTTCTCTCTCAAGAAGATCTTTTGGAGTTGCCAACGGGCTTCCTCGGTCATAAAAGTTTTTGTCTGGATTTTCGTGATGATTGGAATGTTTTGTATTCATAAAACCTCAATTTTTGCTTTCTTCCTATGGCCCGCGCGATGCTAGTTACATTTGACCATCTATAGAATTTCCTTTTATTTAAGGGTCATGGATGTGAAGATGGATATGGATTTAAGATATGAAACACAAGGGAAAATGTTGAATATGGCTGAAAAAGGGGAAATGTGAATTACTCAAACCGTTCTACTGCTTCGAGTAATCATAGGAAGAGAAAGAGATGCGAATTATTTAAAACGTTCTACCGCTTTGAGTAATCACAGTAAAAGAAAGAATAGATTATAATGTCTTGAAGTAGAATTAAAAACCGAGAAAAAAAGGGATAATTTGCATAAAGTTGAGGTAGGAGTAAGCAAATAAAGAGAAAATATGTTAAGAAGGGCTATGATCCAAAATAACAAATTTAATGTACATAATAAAATACAAATAACATTGAAAATAAATAAAAATAAGAATATGCCTACATTAAACTAACATACGTTTCGACTTCGATCGGATCACTTTTAATATTATAAAAGCAATATTTAAAACGGTTGGCTACAAAGATAAGCTAATAAAATAATATTTATAGAAATTCGATGGCAAAGAAAAATTGACCAAAGTATATAACTTGGATATTTAAGTCATGATTTCATTTCAGGAGAAATTTCTGAGTACATATAGATGACGGAAAGTACATATAGATGTCAGAAAAGTAAATTTAAATTAAAAGTAAATTGAAATGTACAAAAAATTGTTTTAGTTATCGGCAAAAATAGTGAATTGTATAAAATTAAAAATTATAGATAATTTAAAAATAAAGATCAGTAAACAATGGTGAATTGTATAAGTAGAAATGTATAGAGTATAAAAAATCAGTAATATGAATTCATCAGAATTCAATAAATATACGTGTATAGAATATAAATTAGGTAATATAGTTAAAACTGAACTATATAAAATTTGAACTGCATATTGATTTGTAAAAGTGAAAATGTACCTTAATAATCGCAATGTGTAGTAGTCCGAAAATAAAAATGTAATGTCAGAAGATAAAAGTAAATGTAAGTAACTATACACTTACATTTATTGAATTCTGATTAATCCATATTATTTTTTATACTCTATACATTTCTATTTACACAATTCATTATTTATTGATCTTTATTTTTAAATTATCTATAATTTTAAATTTTATATAATTCATTATTTTTGCCGATACTATTAAAAAAATTTTTTTGTACATTTTAATTTTTACATGATTTATTATTATACTTATTGAATCCAGACTAATCTATTGTTTGAAGGATTAATTAATAATTGTTTGACTTAATGGCATTCAGCGATATATTTATACTTAGCGATATATTTATATTTATACTTATTTTTTAAATCTAAACAATGATGTAAATCCAGAATCTACTTTTCTATCATCTATATGTACTCAAAAATTCCTTCTGAAATAAAATCACGGCTTAAATATCCAAATTATACACTCTCATCAATTTTTCTTCACCATAAAATTTCTATAAGTATTACTTTATTAGCTTATCTATCCAACCGTTCTATAATATTGTTTTTATAACATTGAAAATGATCCAATCGGAGTCGAAACATATGTTAGTTTAATGTAGGCATATTCTTATTTTTATTTATTTTTAATGTTATTTATATTTTAAAGGTTATGTACATTAAAGGACCCCGCATTAATCCTATATGAAATTAGGTCCCAGTGAAATCAAATGGTTTTCTCATAAGTTATGACCTGCTAAACAAAACATATAAGTTTTAACGCAAAAAAATGAACAGCTTTCGTGTGCGATTCACCTACAGTCGCTGATCTCACCATAAAATACTCAATAATTTCTAAATAGCTGATCTAAAATGAATTAAATTATAATGCTTTATAAAGGCCTCAACAAGGACTATAAGAAAATGAAAGAAAAAGCGGAGGGGTCTCACTTAAAAAGTTCGAGTTGACTTTGCCCTACTTTGGCAATGCCACCCATAGTCAAATTGATAAAGCCAGCGACTAGATCTTTTTAAACTCTACAACTTTTATCTAAAACATTTTTTTATAAAACTTATTTATAAAAAAATTTTCCCGATATTTTGCCGTCTTGGAATATTTTATGTTCCTTATATGATTATATATGCCACATATAATTATATCTCATATATAATTATATATTATAATAATATATTATCATATATAATGTTCAAGATATGTACACATGTATAAAACGATACTTTGTTATAGAATGTGTAATAATTCCCTAGCGTAATCCAGGACCAACGACATGGACGTGATAAGGATTTGGTCCCGTGCGTGCGCGATATGTAATTATATTATTAATAAAAAAAATTAATTATTTCTCAATTATTTATTAAGTTATTTTCATCATTCAGATCCTGGAAATTATATTACATATTCTGTAACAAGGTATGTGTACATATCTTGAACATTGTACATATATTATAGTATGTATTTATATGTGGAATATAATTACATGTAAAAAATACAATACAATACATGGACAATAAGAGCATATACACAGCACGGAAATTGGTGCGCAAATTTCTATATAATTAAAAAAAATTTTACATAGAATATAAATGTACAATAATTGTCTATACCATATTATTCGAATTATTCGTATGTTTCGGTTTTCTTGAAACCATCATCAGAATCCATAAATACAGTCGTAGATGTCTTTACAATGTTTTCATGATGTTGGAATTCCTATTTATGTAAGACTGAGGATGAACATTTCCCTACTTTCTGGAGAATAGCCGTAAATCTTTTCATTAAAAAGTCAAGTGACTGACTAGAGAACAATTTATGCAATTTAATATCGTTATGTTTTTTTCAATGTATTGCATTACTCACCCTCATTTTCCAGATTATAATTCATTATTTCATATATAGGAAGTCAAGTTGTACAAGGAACGATAACAAAAAATATAATATTTAGTTGCCACATTACACAATATAAAATACTGTGCGAGAGCGAATCAGAGCGAGAGAACTGACGTGAAATTTTTAAAGTGATGCGGCGTTTGTCTAACAATGTTTCTCGCTAGTTCAAATCCGGCTCGAAGGACCAGAAAATGTGCGAGAGCGCACCGCGCGGAAAGATTCGAGTGAGAGAACAGCACACGGTTGATATGATACACGACAGTAAAGAAAACTCCGTTTGTAATTTAACAAAAGAATTTTCTTTAATATGCACAGTTACAAAGTCAGAAAATATAATTAATTAAATATTAGATTAACAGAATATTGAATGCGGTCACCTTTACCAAATTGTATTTGGAATCGCGGTGATGGAAAATCTCGGCGATTTTCTCGGCACTTCTCGAAAAGATTCGTTTTATAGCGGTTTTCACTAAGCGGTTGGCACGGCGATTTTACGAAGCGATATAGTAGCGAGACTATGACTCTAAGAACTCTTAGACTCTAAGAAGGAGGACGGCGAGATCGAAGCATTTATTGCTTTCGGCCTGGGCTTTCTTCTTGGGAAAAAATCCAATAAAATTTTGCCACAATCGTAATTATTACGTGGCATTAGGTGTACAAAATTGATTGGCGCTTTGGATTCTTTTCTAACGACGTTCAACGTAACAGTCATGCGCGACAGAAAATCCGTACGTGGGATTGGTGACAGTGCGTGACGTATTCGTCGGAGCGCGGCGCTCGCGTGCGCGAATTGAATTGTTCTAGAACTTTCGATTGTCCGTGCCTGTTACCAGTGCCTGTTTGCGTGTAACGAATTGTTTTTTAAAAAGAACAAAGAACGCCAAATCGATGATTTTAACGAGGATTAAGATCATGCTCGAGATGAAATCACGAGCTCAATTTATGTGTGCGTTCAATGACAATTAATGTCGGTCGACTGAAAGAATTCTTGCTTTTCTTTCGAATTACCGATCTCAAACAAATACCATCTAATTTATTCAAACTATAATAAAGATTGACGTTCATATCTTTTGTAATATTTTTGAATTTCTCAGATATTGAAGGCAAATAGGATACCGTGAATCAACTTTTGCTCTCAATTTCATCCTCCTTATCACTGTTACCCTGTTTTGATGTCTGTTTATAGATTAAAAACTTTAATCTGGAATGTATTGTATTAAATATGAAGTCAATTGGGTAGTCATTTTCCAAGAATATATTAATAACAATTTCTACATTCTTTGAGTGATATTTTGCGACAACAAAAATAATTATATGTGGCACCATATATAATTATATAAAAAACATAAAATATTCCAAGACGGCAAAATATCTGGAAAATTATAAATTTTATAAAAAAATATTTTAGATAAAAGTTGTAGAATTTAAAAAGATCTAGTCGCTGGCGTTATCAGTTCGATTTTGGGTGGCGTCGCCACCCAAGGTAGGGCAAAGTCAATTCGGATTTTTAAAGTGAGATCCTCTATTTTTTCTTTTATTTTCTTTTAGTCTTTGTTGAGACCTTTTCAAAACGCTTTTATCTATTTCAGCTGTTTAGAAATAATTGAGTTATTTTATGGTGAGATGTCAGCGACTGTAGGTGAATCAAACACGAAAACTGTTAATTTTTTTGCGCTACAACTTTATATTTTGTTTAGTAGGTCATAAGCTATAATCGTATGAGAAAACCATTTGATTTCACCGAGACCCAATTTGATATAAGATTAGTGCCGGATCCTTTGTTATTTTGATTCGTAGCTCTTTTAATATTTTCTTTTATTTTAATTATTTGAGCTTTCTCTCTCTCTATATATATATATTATATTATGTATTTCAAATAAAGAGAATTAAACATTATAATAGATGGTCATCGTAAAAGGATTCTAATTACTTACTATTTTCTGCGTTTGGACAAGAGACAAGATTAGCGGCTGCAATGTGAGGAGTCCTCTAAAATCGATGGTCTTCACCAGCGAGCTTTGAGAATCTCCAGGTGTTTGTAGGAAGCAAAGTGACGGAGGTGTTCCGAGTGACACTGAGTTTTCCGATCGCGAGAACTCCGCATTTGATTATTTGGTCGGATATTACCGTGCGCTTGGTCACTCTGGTTCTGTGTAATAAGCTGTAGTGCTCTTAGGAAGGGCCTTTATATACTGTGAACGCAGTGCATTGTTTTTCGATATTTGATTTTGATTTGAAGATGATTCATTTTGATTTGTTTATAATAATTCATCTTTTTAGGAATTAGAGTTTTCGAAATATAGGAATGACTAATGAAATTTGTTTGGACTATTGGAAAATTTTTTCCAAAAATAGGAGTGATTAGAATCGTTTGTTTGAACTGGAAAAATAATTAGCCTTATCTATGAGTCATAGGGCCACTAGGTGTACGTGTTTTCGATCGAATATTGATAATTAATATAATTTTTATAAGATGCTTGCAATTATTTATATAATAATTAATTAATTCGATATTCGATTTTTAGATGAATTAACTCTCTTATGAGTTTGACTCTCTATCCTAGAAATATCAGCAAATAATTCGTAATTGAAGAGACAAAAAGAAGAAAAAGGAAATAGGTTTCCTCTATGAAATAAAAGAATCGTAGAATCGTCAGGACATAACACTAGGTATATAGACAATATCAACATAATGAAATAAGAAAAGAAATAGTACGTATAATTATGAGAGGTGAAATTTTTATGAGACGGTAAGAATATGACGAAGTGGATACAAAAGACGAAGACATAAATAAGCCGCTCTATATTTAAAATTGACCAAGAGGAATTAACATGTAAATCAAGGATATGAGCAACAAAGGGAGTATCGAGGGGAACAGATTGAAAAGAAACATTGAAGAATTGAACACGAGATAGTAGTGCAGAGTAATCGGTAAGATATTGAGACTCAGCGGGATTTAGCGTCAGATCATTGGATAGAGATCAGTCAGCGATGAGCTCAAGGTTATGATTTAAAATAAAGCAGCGATTGCAATGGAAAGAGAAAACTTCATGAGAAGAACATCATCTATACATATACATATAGAACTTCGTTTCCACCGGAAAAAGAGCAAGATCTGCAGCAAATGAAGAATAGAGGACCAAAAACAGAATCCTAAGGTACACTAGAGGACGAGGCGCGAAGAGAGGAAATGACGGGAAGAGGATTGTAAATTACTACTCTTTAAGAAAGGAGACAGGAGAGGAAAGAACTAATAAGCGACAAGGCAAACTCAAAAAGGCTATAACATTTTAGCTTTTTTAGTAACAATTCATGGTTGATTTTGTCAAAAGCTTTGGAAAAGTCAAGGGCAACTAACATCGAGATTGAGGCGCAGTCAACAGAATGCAATACTTGGTGTGCAATGTGCAAGAGAGCAGTTATAATATTATGCAGTTTTTTTCTGAAGCCAGATTGGAAAATTCGATTGACATTACTTTTGAAAAGAAAATGAATTTAGCTGCAAGAAACAAATATGCTTGAGAAACTTGAAGAGAAAGGGAAGAAGAGAAATGGGACAAAAGAGGAGAATGAGGTAGGATTGCGAGACTTAGAAATAGAAACAATAGTGAAGCATTTCTAATAGGAGGGAAAGATGCCTGTAGACAGTTTAAGATGTGAAGGATAGGATTTAGACAGTGAGGTATGCATAGCATAAACATATGACCAGAGATATCGTATGACCTGGAGAATCCAAACTTGAGTTTTGCTAATTATGTAGTTCTGCAAGAATTATAGGATTAAAGACAAAAGATTTTACCGTAGCTATGAGATTGAAGGAAATTAATGGTTCAATACGATTGACGAAGAGTTATAGGATGGAAAAGAATCAACCAAGTAATTGTTCAGTGCATCAGGGTTATGAAGGTAAACAGGAATAACATTAGAAGAGTGATGCCTATCAAGGTCAGATAGGTTCCTTCAAAAGCGCCGCGATGAATTGTGGAACATGAGAAGGCGAGGAAAGAACGCTTTTCTTTACAAATCGTCGAGTTTGTAAGGTGCGCGAAGATGTATAACGACTCCAATTAGATGGATCGCGAAAACGTCGAAACTTACGCAGTAAGCAACTTTTTAAGTCAATAATTTACGTATAACAGGAGTGATCTAAGGTGCGCTATAGCGCACCTTTACTTGCAATAAATTTATAAGTACGCTTCACCATTAGTGGATCAAAGATAGATTAAGTTATCAATTCGATCATATGTATACGAGATCAATCTACTATACTGCTACCAGTTTGCCAAAGACGCATCAAGAATACTAATAAGATTACGTCTAAGAGATGCCAACTGACGTTAGAGTTAGACAGAAATACTAATCGCCAACGCCGAGATACGCGCCAACGTCGTGTTAAACAGAGAATATATTCCTCTCTCTGTTATCGATTTTGTCAATATATATATATAAATATATATAAATATAAGTTAAACCGTATTCATTGCGTTATTGAAAATATTCTAATAGAAGGACGAAATGTTTGACAATAATTATGATATTTATATTTTTAAATGATATTTTATTATTAAAATCGATTTTTTAAAATAAGTATCGATTTTCACATTAATAACCAGTGTTAGCTTTTATATTCATAATTGATAGTATTGTAATTTTAAAGCCGTTATTAGTTGATTAAATTCTTTAGATTTTCTAAATTCAATTTAGGAGAGATAGTAGCGTTTTAGACTGATTATGTTGAAAGTCTATAAATTATTGACGCGCAATCATATCTTTTTTTTTTCCTCCCATTTATTTACAATCTGTCAATAAGACACTAAGTAAATGTTATATTTTACAAAAGTTGAGTAACATGTAAGTAACTCTCCCACTGGAAAGCACTCATTTACAAAATTACATTAAAATGAATAATATAAGTAGTTATAGTATGAGGCTCCGGTTAAGAATACAATAAATAAAATATAAATTATGAATTTATGAAAAATGTCATAATCGTTGGAATTTCTTCAGTCTTGAATTTTCCCTATTTCTGTATAATACTGCAGCCAATTTGTTTGGGTGGGTTTTGAGTCTATCTTTATATCTTGAGCGGATCCTAGTTATTTCCTCTTCAACGATTTTAATGTTCAGGTCGTTCCGAATGATCTCATTCGGCACAAACCAAGGTGCATTTGTGATTATTCTTAAACACTTAGATTGGAACCTTTCCATTATATTAATATTGGACTTAGAAGCACTTCCCCAGAGTTGAGCTCTGTATGTCCAGACCGGTTTAAGGATACATTTGTAAATGAGAATTTTGTTAGACATTGATAATTGAGATTTCCTGCCAAAGAGCCAGTACATCTTCCTTAGTTTCAGAT
The DNA here is from genome assembly GCF_024713525.1 of Acromyrmex echinatior. Lineage (NCBI taxonomy): Eukaryota > Metazoa > Arthropoda > Insecta > Hymenoptera > Formicidae > Acromyrmex > Acromyrmex echinatior. Next base: position 16,076,423 of record NC_141857.1, on the reverse strand, counting down.
TTAACTGCTTACGCTTAGTCCAGATATGTTCTTGCCATGTAATACGACGATCCAAATGCATCCCGAGATATTTAACACGGTCATGTTGAGGTATTGTTTTGTCGTTGAGAAGTATTTTAGGGTAAGTCATTTTACAAAGAGTGAAAGTGACATGTGTAGACTTGTTTTCGTTGATCTTAATTCTCCATAACTGGAACCATTTCTGTATTTTGTGCATATATTCTTGTAAGTTCTGTGAAGCTAGGATTGGGCTCGAGTTAATGGATAGTAATGCAGTATCGTCTGCATATGTTGCAGTTGTGATGTTATCTTGTGATGAGGGTAGGTCAGCAATGAATAACAAATAAAGCGTGGGACCCAGGACGCTGCCTTGCGGGACACCAGCTTTAACAGAATACAGATTAGAAGTTGTGTCTTTGATTTTGGTCTGGAATGTACGATTGCTCAAGTATGACCTTAGGAATAAATAATAATTTTTTGGGATCCAGTTTTTCAATTTGAATAATAATCCATCATGCCACACTTTGTCGAAAGCTTGTGCTACGTCCAGAAACGGCCGAGCAATATTTTTTTCGTTCCACAGCTTCAATGATTTTACTTAGTATTCGATTCACTTGTTCAATGGTGCCATGATAGTTACGGAAACCAAACTGATGATCGGGAATAAGATTTCTATTAGTAATATATTTATTTAATCTATTTAGAAAGAGCCTCTCTAATATTTTTGAAATTATAGGAAGTAGGCTAATAGGCCTATAAGAAGAAACAATACCTGGATCTTTTCAGGATCATAATAATTTGTGCCACCTTCCATTGATCTGGGAAGTATGCTAAGCGAAGGCAAGCATTAATTAATATTGCGATGAACCTTACAGCTTTAGTTGGTAGTTCCTTGATGATCTTAGCATCAATATTGTCATAGCTAGGAGTTTTTTTAAATTTAAGATTTTTAATAATACCTTTAATTTCGTTGATTTTAACTTGCGGAATGGATGTATCATCATCCGGAAAGACTTAATTCCTAGCATTAAGGTACTTTCTTCTTCTTCGGGAACCTCTCTTGACGTGGATTGAAAGGTTGTACATAGGTGGGTAGCGAATGTATCAGCTTTTTCGGAGTTCGTTCTTGCCCAGTTTCCGTCGCTCTTCCTGATAGGAGGAATAAATTGTTGAGGCCGTTTAATTTTTTTTGTACACTTCCAAAGCGAGTAATCGCTATCCCTGGTGACATTCAAGGACTCGATGTAATTTTGAAATTTTGAGTTGTGATATTCAGACAAAACTGTTTTGAGATCTTTGATGGTCTTATTCAACTTGACTTTGTCAGTACTGTTTCTTGTCATTTGCCAAATTTTCCTGAGCTTTCTTTTTTCCAAAATCCTAGTTTTAATACTGGTTGGAACACCTTCCTTACTTTTATTATTATTATTATTCGTATCCTGAGTTGAAGTAGAGGCACTGATAGCACGATGTATAAGAATGTTGAATTTTTCGATTTCGTCTTCAAGTTCGTCAGGCTTCTTTAAAGATACGTTGCAGGTTAGATTGCTATTTATATAAGTCTTGTACTCAATCCAGTCAGTATTTTTATTGTGCAATTTGTTGTTTATGTCCATAAGAGAAATTTTGGTTTTTACAGTGACAAGGATTGGAGAGTGATCAGATGTTAATTCCAGGCTAGATTGCACTTTTACAAGAAACAGATTTAACCCTTTTGATACTGCGAAATCAATTAAATCGGGAAGTTTATTAGAATCCGAGGGTCAATAAGTAGGTTCACCAGTTGATATTGTGCTTAAATTATTAGATAATAAAGTTTCATACAGCTGACGCCCCTTAGCGTTGGGAGTAGGAGACCTTGAGCCCCACCAGGGATGTTTGGCATTATAGTCGCCTCCTGCGATGAAACGGTGTCCCAGCGATTCGAAGAATTCGGTGTATAATTGCTGTGAAATTGCATATTTTGGAGGGGAATAAATTGCAGAGATAACTAAGGGCCCAGACCAGTCCTCAATCATAATGCTAGTAGCTTGCAAAAATTCTTTGTGGTATTTATCAATTTCGTGATGTTTAATTGATGTTTTGATAATAATTGCTGTACCATCGTGTGCTTTATTATTTGGATGATTTGTTGTGTATATACTGTAATTAGGAATTCGTATGTAGTTCTTATTAGTAAAATGTGTTTCTGACACAAGCATAATGTCAATATCGTGGAGTTTAATGAATAATTGCAATTCTTGTGTTCTCTGGTTTAATCCATTCGAATTCCATATAGATAATTTCAGACTGTTCATTTTGATATTTTATTTATGAGACAAGTGAGTAGATTTAACATTGTATCCATTCTATTCATCAGTTGAATCATCATTTCTTCTAATCTGTTACTATGTACAAATTCTGTCGATGAGGCTCTTTCCTTATTGTTGTGATTTTGGTGCTCGTGTTTGTAAACACCGCTTACGGTAACCTGTGCGTAAGATTCGTTCGGCTTTGTTACTTTTCCAGGCGGAGGTACAACTTTAGTTTTTAAATTTGAATTTTGATTAATTGTTTTATCTCTTAAAGCCGGAAATAATTTCTTTTGTAGTTGCTTTCGAACCGTACAACCTTTGTAACTTGCCGGATGATCTCCACTGCAGTTTGCACACTTTACTTCTGTTGTTTTTTTTTTAATTAGACAATCGCGAGTCAAATGGGAACCGGCACATTTTACACAGATTGCCATTTTGTGACAATAATTTTTAGTATGCGCAAATTCCTGACATCTCATACATTGAGGAATATCTCTTTTTTTACGAGGAGATTCTATTGTGACAACAGTGTTCATAAGTTTATTGATTTTATATATTTCTTTATTGTTATCATTTGTTTCAATTTCGACGAAGAAGAGAGGAAGAGGATCCTGATTGGTGTACCGTTTGATGTTATTTATTCTTTTCACTTTATGACCATGATCTTCAATCTCGTTTGTTAGTTCTTCGATGTCAACAGATGGGTGTATATTTTTGAGAACAACTTTATAATTCTTATCCTGTTTTCGTTGAAAAGTGTAAAATTCAGTTTTTCTCTTTTTTAATTCCTCCACAATTGGTAGATATTTATCCGAGGTGCTCGGTTGGATTTTAATTTCTGTAGTAGATATCGTTTTCAAAGTGTATTTAGCATCAATTTTAGCTAACACTTCCATGAGAGGTTTGACATTGTGTACACTATTTACGTATATAGGAGGCGATTTCGGAGAGTTGTCGTGTTTAGTCTCCGTTGGTTTTTCGGCCTTGCTTTCAGTTTCATTATTTGAATTGAGAACACTGAAAGTGTTACTTACTGGCACTGGGCTGTTTAGCCAGTAATTTTTGATAGTGGTTTGCCTTTTTTTAGTGTCCTTAATAGAAGTAGGGCTCGTCCTAGTTCTTTTTTTAAGACCTTTCACCAGAGTCCAACTTTCTTCACACACTGGGTCCATTCTCTCGGCAACACCGTCGAGGTAGTTTCCATTTCTCGGTCTTACACCGATATGTAATCAATATACTTTAATCAGTTATTAAGTTTCACTTCGACATCAGCTTATGTATATATACAATACAATACAATCGCGCACAGCGGGCCACAAGTACGTCCGCTCGCGGCGAGAGCTAATTCGAAACTCGCAATCATATCTGAAATAAATTTATTTAATTGAATTATTCGAAACATCTAACTTTGATTAAAATGATGGCTTTCTCTATCGCATTTGATGTATTTAAATGTATGATCATTTTAAAAAAGTTCAAATATTTTTCTTATTAAATATATCTTAATATGGTTATTTTTATATTCTTTTGTAAGCATGTCCTATAAACTCTTTTGTGAAAAGAAATGAATAATATAAATAAAAAAGATACATATAGTTCAAATAAATATCTTTATATATACAAAGTGATCCAGACTATCCGCGCGAGTTGGCACATACATATTTCTCATGAAAAAGTGAGTCAATAAAAAATGAAAATGTCAATAGCAAAATATTGTGATATCATTAGTTTTTAAATCTATTTATCCTATTTTTAAATCTATTTTATCCTATTTTTCTATTAAATTATCTTAATTTTAGCAATGTATTTAAAGGATAATGTGAATTGGTACAATATGCATCAAAATGATTAATTAAATACACATATCATGCATACGTTTATACATATCACAAATTAAAGTTAATAGAAAGTTACTAATTATAGTATCCGAATTAACTGTACAATGTAAATTAGACCATTATTTTTAGATGGCCGATTCTCTAATATATGTTAACCATAGATTTTGGGGACAATTTTTGATCGGGATTGCCTATTTTGGGGACTAATGATTCCATTGAGGACTGTTCTTAAATTTAATATACAAATCGTATACTTCAGAGATCTAATTATCCCAATCCCCTAAATTATTTTTGGAGAACATTTTTTCTAGATTAAAAAATTTCACTTTTAGAAAATTTATTATACTCTTGCACAGTAAGAAAAGATTTATATTTTTATATATATTTCTTCATTCATAAAGCAAAAAGTTATTCATAACTATTATTTATAACTACAGCTTTTAACATTATAAATATCTTTGTCTTATGATGGAAGAATATATGAAAATGAAAATCTTTTCTTACTGTGTGAATAATAAAGAAAAAATTAATTTCTGCAAAGATAGAATATTCGTTATGCCAATTTATATGTAGTATATATGTGTATCGCGCAAAACTTCAAAAAAGTATAAAATATAACTATCAATAAAAATTGATAGTTATAATACATTGTCCCCAAAATAGCCGATATGTCTTTCGGAATTTTGGGGACGGTCTTCAATGTACCTAGAAAAAATGTGTCCTCGAAAAAACAAATTTTATAGAATAATTACTTTGGGGATGTCCCTGAAGTATTTGTATGCAGAAGATTGGAGACAGTCCTTGATGGAACCAAAAGTCTCCAAAAGAACCAATTCTTACCAAAGGGTCCTCGAACCTCACGATTAATATATATATATATATATATATATATATATACGCACACATGCAATTAATATATATATATACAATATATATATATATATTGTGTATATATATATATATATATATATATATATTAGGTGTACAACTTTGCTTCCGCCGTTTTCCTATAGATGGCTTTAGCGGTAAGTGGTGGTCGAAATAAATAGATCATAGACGTCATACAATAAACTTGGGCATCTGTCAACATAACCCCATAGAAACATTAGTCGATTTGTGTCTGCATCATAAAGTCATTCTCGATTGAAAATGTCAGTTTACGAGCCAAATTCTCATCATTTGCGGGAGGTTTTAATTTTCTGCTTCAATATGAAGAAATCTACGGCTCATCGAATGCTCTCAAATACTTATGATGAGGCCGCTATTAGTGAAAGAATGTGTCGTGAGTGGTTTCAACGCGGTTTCAAGAACGGTGATTTTGACATCGAAGACCGACATAGCGATGGAAGAGAGAAGGTTTCCGAAGATGCAGAATTGGAGGCATTACTTGATCAAGACTCGTGTCAAATTCAAGAAGAATTGGCACGATCATTGGGAGTGACTCAACAAGCCATTTCAAAACGCCTCAAAGTCATGGGAATGATTCAGAAGCAAGGAAATTGGGTGCTGTACGAATTGAAGCCGAAAAATGTTGAATGGCGTTTATTTGCTTATGAACAGCTGCTTGAAAGGCAAAGACGGAAGGGCTTTCTGCATTGCATTGTGACTGGGGGCGAAAAATGGGTTCATTACGATAACCTCAAGCGCAGAAAATCATGGAGAGTTCCCGGCCATGCTTCCACGTCGACGGCCAAATCGAATATTCACGGCTCCAAGGTCATGCTCTGTATTTGATGGGACCAGCTCGGCGTAGTATATTATGAGCTATTAAAACCGACTGAAACAATCACAGGCGATCAGTATCGAACATAATTGATGCGTTTGAGCCGAGCATTGAAAGACAAACGACTGCAATACAACGAGAGACACGATAAAATGATTTTGCAGCATGACAATACTCGACCCCATTGCGAAAATGGTCAAGACATACTTGGAAACGTTGAAATGGGAAGTCCTACCCCACCCGCCGTATTCTCCAGATGTTGCTCCCTCTGACTATCACTTGTTTCGATCAATGGCACACGACTGGCTGACCAGCACTTCCGGTCTTATGAAGAAGTAAAAAATTGGATCGATTCATGGATCGTCTCAAAAGATGACCAGTTTTTTCGACGCGAGATTCGTACGCTGCCCGAAAGATGGGAGAAAGTAGTGGCCAGCGATGGACAATACTTTGAATCATAAATGTATAACCAGTTTTTTACAATAAAGCCTCGAATTTCGGAAAAAAAAACAGCAGAAGCAAAGTTGTATGCCTAATAATTTTACAACGATAATGATAGTAAATTCTTGCAAAAAGCTGGATATCAATTTCTTATGGAAAAAATTACTTTACGAGAACGGCAATTACTGGCGCAACGGCGGTGGATTCTCAAGCGACAAGATAAAAGAAATTTCGGCGTATCTAAACGGCAGTTGACTCTTGAGCGGAAAAGCAATGATTTCAGCGTATCTCTATGGAGATTGACTGACGACTCGACGCCGGATTTTTATAGAGTCAGTTGCACAAATGATCTTTCCATCAATCGCCTGGGATTTCCGAAAATTACGAATGTTTGAGGTGACCTCCTGATTTGCGCAGCGATTGGCGATCTGAGACGACGAAAAGAAGCGCTATTGCCAGACGTGACCAAAATTCTGTCTATGATGATGGATCGCGACCAACGCATTGCATCACATTGGCACTCATGCGTTGTAGGCTAACAAAATTGTTAACAGACGTTTTTGAGTGTATGTACAACATGAGGTTTGACAACAATTTTGACTTCTAACAAAGAAAGGGAATTTTCAAAATCGTTTGGAAAGTTCTAGAAGTTTTCAAACCACATGCTGTACATTCGTTAATTTCATGAAATATAAGCTAAAGCGAATCTCAAACGTCGCGAATCCCGCTCGCCTCGTCATGCGATGACAAAATTAATGCGAGTGCTCGACAATTATCGAGGTGGCGCGAATTCAATGAATTCTTAAGATGATCGCGACACTTCAGGTGGCGCGGACTGACAATAATTGCACGTACGGCGCATCGCGGAAGTCTGTGCTGACAAGTGATAGCAGTTTTGCGCGAGTGAGAGGTTACAACCGCGGTTGTACTGTTGCATGTTGCACAAGGGCTGCACACGTTAGTGTTGAACGTAGTAGAGTGAGACGGCTGCGCGAAATGCGGGGAAACTAGCAGCACGCGCGAATTGACTCAGCCACAGACGGATAATGATACGGTAAGAAAAGGTCAGTGATCGAAAGAAATGTGACTATTAACGCGATTTTATATAGATTGATGCGAGCACATTGTATTTAACGTTACTGACATTCAACATTACAAATTATAATTATTATTCAAATTATATTCTATAAAACTTCATAATATATACTCATTGGATTATTCTATTGCAACGTATACACATATTAAAGCATATTTTCTTTGGTTCTCATGTATCCTCGAGTAGAGTAGCTGTGGCGTCGGGGCCAGGCAGTAGTACTAACTTCACCAGTAGCTGGATGAATTCGGAGGACGCTGTGCGAACGGTTGCTACCGGGTAACACCATCTTATCCTGGATGCAACTGTGTGATGCGAGCTAAAGGCCATCTGCTTGGCGGTAATGTCTCGGAATGAGGCACTGATGAGGCACAATGCATCTAGTTGAGGAGAAGCACTCGTCCTGAACTTCGTCCACTTCGAGCGCGCAGTCAGAGAGTGCAGGTACTTACGCGACCACCTTTCTCAGAAGTGATCATACATTTTTTGCAGATACTGCCATCGAAAGAGAGAGGTGTCAGTTTAGTCCGTCAGTGACGACTCTGGAATGCCAGCATCGGGACACCGAGCAGATGTCCTGGAATGAGTGCGGAGAGGTCGTCGAATAGGGCAAAAGTCGCGAGTTAAGGCAAGCTTCCACTTGAGCAAGGAGAGTCCTCATTTCTTCGTAGGTGAGTGTAGTTGCCAACTACTTATCGAAGGTGATGTTTCGTTGATTTTACAGTGGCCTCCCAGAGGTACCCAAAGTGTAGGGCGAATGATAGATTGAAATGCCATCGGAGGCAGCCGCGTTAGCGATGCAACGATCCACCTTCAGTGGATGATGCTCGGAGAAGCTCTTGTAAACTGCTTGTCGACGTCTGTAAAGTTGGCGCCGCAATCAGAATGAACATCTGAGCAGAGTCCTCTTCTTGAAATGAAGCGACGAAATGCGGCGAGGAATGCGTTCGTGGAGTAGTCGGAAACGACCTCAAGGTGCGTAGTCTTGGACCAAAGGCACACAAAGATGATTATGAACGCCTTGTGGGATCGATATCCATGTCCCCGATTCGTGCACAGAAGTATCGGACCGGCAGTGAATGCCTGTCTTGAGAAACGGACGAGCCGGTGTTATATGGGGAAGATCGCATTGGCGGCTGTGATGTGACTCTTCTCCATCGGGTGCAGGTGACACATCGGTGAAGCCAGTATTTTACGACGGCGACCTCGAGGGACCCAGAATCGCAGTCTTATTAAATCCAGTTGTATTCCTCCATGGAGTTCAGCGGTGACAGGATTCCACTAGCAAGCGAGTGAGGTGTGATTGTGGAGGCACAATCATTGGATAGCGTTCGTCTGGAGACGGCATGCTTTAGTCGCCTTCCGAAGAACTCCTTGATCGTCGAGGAACGGATTTAGAGTACGTAATTGAGGAGATACCGGACGATGGCTTTTGATTGAGGTGACCTCCGTAGGATAGTACAGTTTTTGGCTCACTCGGAACCATCAGAAGAATGTCATGTCCAGCTCATACGGTGTCAGTGTGTGTGGCGGACTCCTGGTTTGAGTGTCTTCTTGAAGGGCGACCAGCGCAGGCATTATGCTGTGACCCTCAGGAGCTGGTGAAGTGAGGAGAAACGGAACAGGAGTTCTAATTCAGTGACCTTTCGTTTAATGGAGTTGTGCGAGGTGACACGTTGTTCTGGTATCTCGTCCAATGGAGTCCCGGCGTGATTGTAGGGCCAGGTTAATGAGTCCTGACAAAGCCAGGAGGCTACCAGAGTGAATGATGGATGATCTCGCTTGACTTCCCGAGATGCATAGTCGGCTGGGTTGTTCTTTCCAGGAACGTGACACCATTGAGCGTCCGGCATCAAGTCCTGGATCAGCGACACGCGGTTGGCCACATAGGTTTTCCACCTGGAAGCATGCCCTTGAATCCAGTGAGGCGTGACCTTGGAATCCGACCATAGCTTGATGGGAGCTGTAACCAAACTTAGAACGTTGCGTGTGTGCGCGACTAAATTCGTCAGCAGGGCTGCGGCGCACAGTTCTAATTGTGACAAGGATATGGATTTGATTGGAGCAACCTTGCTTTTAGCTGTCAACAGAAACACTCTGATGTCGTCCGCGCGGGTGACTCGGAGGTAGATCGAGGCAGCATATCCCCTCTCTGATGCGTCGGCAAATCCGTGCAACTCGATCTGCGAACTCTCGTCGCCGGTTCCCAGCCATTGGTTGATTTGAAGACGCTCGAGCTGTGGAAGCTCTCCAACAAATTGCCGCCACTGACTGACATCGAATGATGGAAGTGGAGCGTTCCACTCCAGTTGCTGCAGTCAGGTAGATTGTATGAGGATCTTGGCACGAATTATGATCGGCGTCAACCATCCGAGAGGATCAAAAAGTTGCGCAGTTTCTGCAAACACGCTTCTTTTCGTGAGATTGGCAGCGACGCGGAGCTAAATTGTGAACGTGAATTTATCTCCAGCCGGGTGCCATTGCATCCCCAGCGTGGCGTGACTTTCGAGTTTCCACGAACGGGAGAGACGGTGTTCGGCGGAAATTCCGGCAAGAGTCTTCTGGCAGTTTGCTGCCCATTTTTTGAGAGGAAACTTGCTCGCCGTGCATAGCTGGCGGAATTCAGTTTGCACGGTGAGTGCCTCAAGTATGAGCTCCGGTCACGACGTCATCGACGTAGCAATCAGGTTGAAGTACAATAGAGCCTCGCGGAAATCTCGCCTTCTCATCATCGGCGAGTTGACGGAGAGTACGAATCGCGAGAAATGGCGCGCACGACAGCCCGTACGTCAATCGATGTTCAATCTGTACTCGCAGATTGGTTTGTCCACCGAAGAGCGCCAGAGGATACGAGGATCTGGCGGTACATTTTTTCGATATCCGTCACGAGTGCGTACCATCGCTAGCGCATGAGTATGTCGGCTAGAGCTGGCAATAAATTAGCATCGATTAGCAGATGAGAGTTGAGAGACTCACCAGATCCTGTCTTCTGCGATCCGTTAAATACCACTCTTAACTTGATAAATGTACTTGATTCCCAGCATTCCATGATGAGGTAGGTAGTATTTTCCTTGCTCTTCTGGACTGGCTGGCCTTGGCCACGAGTTCCATGTGATTTAATTCCTCGTACTCTTTCAGGAAGTTGCGATAGAAATCCTCAAATTGAGCTTCCCGCTTATATCTTCGTTCTATGGCAAGCAGCAATCGGACTGACGAGTGTCCTTGAGGGTTGATGGAGAGGCAAAGAGCAGGCGCACAATGTATTGACCGGTAGCTGGGCACGTGAGTTTGAGAAAAGATCTCACAGGACTGCTTTTCTTGCGTTAAGGCGACTGGAGTGGGAGTTTTTCTCTCTTGCTCCCAAAAACATTGCACGAGCGCGTTCAACTAATGATTGGCGGTGCACTGCAGGAAGCGGCGTGAGATTGCAGTTGGATTGTCACCACACCCCCCTGAGAGAATCCATCCTAGCAGCGTACGCTGAGCGATGGAAGCCTGCGGAGCCACCTTTCGAAGGCCTTCTTGCAGAATGATGGAACACACTTCCGCGCCGAGCAGCAACTCCACGGGATCGTTGACCATCGTTGAACTGCGGATCGACGAGTTGGAGGCCCTTGATGTGGGGCCACGTAACATCACAGTTGGTAGCCGCGCCTTAATAAAGTGAAAGACGCGATAGGATGAAGGCGACGGCATGGATCCGTGCTCCACTGACTCTAGACATGAAGTTAAGTGTCACCTTCCCGCGACTGGAGTCCGAATGAGAGCCTCCGATTCCGAAGATTGAGACCGCCGCTCGGGTTCTTGGCAAGCGCAAGCGTTGCACGAGTGCGTCAGAGATCAATGAGACCTCAGATCCTTGATCGATTAACGCTCTGGCAGGATGAGGATTTCCGTGACGATCGGTAACAATGAGTTTCGTCGTGGTGAGTAGAGTTATTTTGCTGTCTTCATATTGTCGCACAGCGGACAGCGTGCTCACTTCAGCAAGTTTTGAAATAGCATATGCTTCGCAGAAGCGAGTGATGTCTGGCCTTGCACATGATGCATGTCTTGGTGAATTGACACCTCGCGATCAGATGGGAACCGAGACAATTGAAGCACAATCGATGTATCTCCACGACGACTTTTCGATCGATAGCGTCTTGATCTTCGGACTCGCACATCATGACGTTGTGCTTGTCCTTGCATAGAACACAGCAAGAGGCGTTAACAGTGTGCTTGGCGACGTATGATTTCGCGATTCGCGGCGGGTGTCCGGAGACCTTGACGAATTTTGATTTAGCAATTTTGCGAGTGAGAGTTCACTTCACGATGAAATCCATGAGGGTGTCATGGTCTGACAAATCCGTAGAAGCACTCGTGTAAGTTTCCCACTCAAGTCTCCGGGTCGAAGAACTCAATGATGAAGTGATTAAAGAGGTGAGAATTCGAAACCATAGGAATTAATTGATCTTCCAATGCTGTCCTGACCGTTTATGGTACTGATGGTTGCATTATAAATGCGGCTGAATTCTTTGGAGGTTTTCATTTCTTGCACGGCAATGAATGTGCAAATTGGAGCGCGACAACTCCTTCTTGTTTTCGTAGTGCTTTCACAGCAATGCTCACGCACGCAGATAATTGTCTCCGGTTACAGCTAATGGACGTATCAATGCATCAGCGAATCCTTCCAGGCAATGCTTCAAGTGATGAAACTTCTCGTTCAAGACGGACGGATTATTCCCAACAATGGATTGGAATATGTCTTGAAATGAGGGCCAGTCTTCAAACGCGGAAAACGATCGGATTTTTAGACGTGGCAATACAGATTTGGTGGCGAGATCGATTCCCGATTCAGTTTGAGGGGCGGGAGTGGAATGCTCACCTTGAACTTAGTCACATAGTCGTTCAACAGGCTACGCTGCTGCACATATGTACTTTCAACGGAGTCGGCAAACTGGGATGTGCCGTATTCACTTTCGTCAAAGGCTTCCTTATAATGAGCTCGAATGAGCTCGTGTTGCCTTTCAAACTTAACTCATAGCTGATCGAGGAGAGTCAGACGAGTCTCGACGGCGCGGAGCATGATGTTCGCTGTGTCCATCTTCTTCAAGTTCGACACGGACCTTGCGACCATGGATGTCGCTATGAGCAGTTAAGGAGATGTTGGAGTGTCCTGTTTTATCATTAATTATTAAAGATTCTTTTCTCTTAATTGTGTTTATGGATTGAAAAATCCTTCTCCACAATTAAAGTACAACAACGCAATTCGCCAATTGAATACGAAAAACGAAAGAAAATTGAAGACTTACAGATTTGTTATCGCCTTCTGTAATCAACATGTCACAATATGTGTTGCATATAACAGTTTTAGATCTTGCACGTTCATAAAAAGCTGGCAAATTGCAGAAAACCTGAAAGAACAATCTTATGCTTTTAGAAACGAGGTAGAGGTTTTAATATAAGAGAAAAGAGTCTCCGAAAATTTAATTTGTATATATTACGAGTAAAATTGATGTGCAATCATGAAACCGAGCAGTATTTAGTTCCACGATATTCCGACAGCAGCGCTGTCATGAAAAGTGCGTCGCCGAATCATAGAAATAATCTGAATTATCGACCTACTCAAGCCTATATCAATAAATATTCTTACGTGCCCTAGTCAAAGTTTTTTCTTTTTAGAGGAAAAACAATAATAAAATAAATATGATACGAGGGCAAGTCAATAAATTTTTAGAAAAACATAGTAAAACACATTTTTTTGATCGATTCATTTTTATTTTTCAACATAGTCTCCTTTCAGCTCGATACACTTGATCCAACGATTCTCCAACTTTTTCAAGCCGTCCGAATAACATGATTTGTCCAACTCTTCAAAATAAGTCTCTGTTTCGGCGATGAACTGCTCTCTGATGGTGTCTCTTTCCTCCGAACCATTTCTTCAGGTTTGGAAACAGGAAAGGCTGCAGGGGGCTAAATCTGGCGAATATGCTGGATGGGGAAGCAATTTGTAGCGGAATTCGTTGAATTTGGCCATCGGTGCCGGGCACATGTGAACCCGTGCATTGTCTTGATGGAAGAGCACTTTCTTCTTCGCCAAATGGGGATGTTTTTTTCTTTAAAACAGTGCTCGAAATTAGTTACCCATTTCGGGCAAATTCCTAAGGCGACCCCAACTATCACTCGAGATTCGGCGACCGAGCCTACATGACATTGTGCCCCAGGAGCGGGAGCTTTACGTCGTAATTACAGTATTATAATAATTGCTTACTATATTATTACTTATTATATTATTATAGAATATACACATATGTTAATAATAAAAAATTTAAATATTAAAATAAAAATTTAAATATTAAAATAAAAATTATGTAGGAAAGAAAATATTTTAATGATTAAAAGTAAAAAGGGGCTACGAGCCTAAAACATAAATTGACAAACTGTATGAGTAGTTAAAAAAGTTTTTTTGAAATAAAACTATGTCATAAATTAAAAACGTAAAATATAATTTGACAATCAGAAGTTGAACAAACGTTTCGATCCTGGTTGGATCATTTTCAATGTGACAAATAAATTAATGTGACAAAATAAATTAACAACGGTAATTAACAATAGAGTTATAACGTGAATAAAAAACATATAAAAGATCAAGTAAAATTCGCATTCGGACGCAAATTAACTATAAAACTCGCTCCAAATTGAGAGGAAATCAAATAAACGATTATAGTTGACAAAAATGTGCTGCTCCGAATCGTATGTGTGTATAAGGACGAACATGTTTCTGTTAGCAAGTATAAATTGTAATAATAAATTAACGGTAGAAGTAAATAAAAATAAAAATAATAAGAACAATAAGAAAAGTACGAATCGAGTCGCAAACAGTAAAAAGGAAAGTACAAATAAGTCGTAAATAATAAGTCAAATTTGAAGAAAGAGGCAAAAATTATCTTTGATATTATAAGGCAAGCACATAAGAAAAAAGAGTGAAATCGCCAACATGCATTGCATATGTATCATAAGTTTAGAACAAATAAATTCACAATAAATACCTTATGTGTGTGTCGAAATGATGTATTATAGATTAGGCAATGCGAATGGAATCGAAATTGATCGTCTCTCTGAGAAGCTAAGATATAAAGTACGACATATAAAGACAAGAAGGTTGAAATGGAAAACTAGAAAGGGAGGGAGAAAAAAAATAATAAGAAGGAAAGAATAAAGTGGAAGGGAGAGAAAGTAGGGAGAGAAGAGAAGGATGAGGAAGGGAAAGCAATCAAGAGGGAGAAAGAGACTGAATGATCTGTGAATAAGTATCGGGTAAAGATTCGGTATCGTTCTGTCTATTAAGGCCTTGTTTCTGTCTTTTAATATGAATCATTTCAGATACCAATCTCTTATTGTAAGAAGATTCGCAGTCCAAAATTCTCACATCGTTCCATTTGAAATTATGATCAAAATTGATTCGATGATCAGTTATGACAGTAGGAGAACCTGTATTCTTTTTGATGTCAGAGATATGTTCGTGTAGTCTCGTGCTCAATTTTCTCTTTGTCTGACCAACATAACTCGCCTCACAATCATCACATGAGATCTTGTAGACAACATTCTGACTGGATAGGAGACTAAGTTCGTCCTTTTCTCTCTTTATGAAGCTTTTTAACGTGTTGGGAATAGAAAAGGCCAATTTACAATTAAACATACTAAAGATTGGAAGGAAACTTTCGGAAATGGATTTAACATAAGGAATCGTAAAATATTTGTCTTTATTGCGTGAACAGTGTGTAGTATCTTTGTTGTATTTATGAAACTTTAATCTGCGTTCTATTGTAGAAAAAATAAAGGGAAGAGGATAACAGTTATTTAAGAAAATATGAATAGCATCTATCAAATTTTTTTTAAAATAAATTTATCGACGAGTTGACATACCATAGACTGCTTACTTCTGATGGTGTTACACCTAGAGCGTACGGCCTAACTAAAATACATAAAGAAGGTTACCCATTGAGAGTTATTGTTTCTTGTATTAACAGTCCATTATATAACTTTTCACTTTTTTTACACAATATAATCAGTGACAGTATTCCAAAAGCTCCCAGCTATATTAAAGACAGTTTCCATTTAGTTGAGCAGTTAAATGGTTCTGTGTTTGATTCTAATTATGTTTTGGCTTCGTTGGATGTAATATCCCTTTTTACTAACATTCCTGTTGAACTAGCATTAAATAGCATCGACAGGAGATGGGATTTCATCTCGGCGAAGACAAGCATATCAAAAAATGAGTTCATTATGGCTGTCAGATTCATTTTAAATTCAACCTTTTTTACTTTTAACAATAAAACTTACAGATAGGTGTTCGGCACTCCAATGGGTTCACCTTTATCTCCAATAATCGCGGACATTGTAATGCAGGACTTAGAAAAAGTAGCACTGGAAAAACTGTCAACACAACCCTTGTTCTATTTTAGATATGTTGATGATATTTTGCTCGCGCTTCCATCTGACATTGTCAATGACACTTTGAACATTTTCAATTCCTTACATACGAGATTACAATTCACCTTGGAGGTTGGTGCAAATGGCAGATTGAGTTTTCTCGATACAATACTGATTATAGATAACCAAAAAATTATATTCGACATTTACCATAAAAAGACATTTTCTGGAAGGTTCCTTAATTTCCACTCAAATCATCCTTTGTGCCATAAAAAAGGTACCATCATCAGTTTTATTGACAAAATCATCTTATTATCACATCCACGATTCCAACAAAAAAAATTTGATAGATGCTATTCATATTTTCTTAAATAACTGTTATCCTCTTCCCTTTATTTTTTCTACAATAGAACGCAGATTAAAGTTTCATAAATACAACAAAGATACTACACACTGTTCACGCAATAAAGACAAATATTTTACGATTCCTTATGTTAAATCCATTTCCGAAAGTTTCCTTCCAATCTCTAGTATGTTTCATTGTAAATTGGCCTTTTCTATTCCCAACACGTTAAAAAGCTTCATAAAGAGAGGAAAGGACGAACTTAGCCTCCTATCCAGTCAGAATGTTGTCTACAAGATCTCATGTGATGATTGTGAGGCGAGTTATGTTGGTCAGACAAAGAGAAAATTGAGCACGAGACTACACGAACATATCTCTGACATCAAAAAGAATACAGGTTCTCCTACTGTCATAACTGATCATCGAATCAATTTTGATCATAATTTCAAATGGAACGATGTGAGAATTTTGGACTGCGAATCTTCTTACAATAAGAGATTGGTATCTGAAATGATTCATATTAAAAGACAGAAACAAGGCCTTAATAGACAGAACGATACCGAATCTTTACCCGATACTTATTCACAGATCATTCAGTCTCTTTCTCCCTCTTGATTGCTTTCCCTTCCTCATCCTTCTCTTCTCTCCCTACTTTCTCTCCCTTCCACTTTATTCTTTCCTTCTTATTATTTTTTTTCCCCCTTCCCTTTCTAGTTTTCCATTTCAACCTTCTTGTCTTTATATGTCGTACTTTATATCTTAGCTTCTCAGAGAGACGATCAATTTCGATTCCATTCGCATTGCCTAATCTATAATACATCATTTCGACACACACATAAGGTATTTATTGTGAATTTATTTGTTCTAAACTTATGATACATATGCAATGCATGTTGGCGATTTCACTCTTTTTTTCTTATGTGCTTGCCTTATAATATCAAAGATAATTTTTGCCTCTTTCTTTAAATTTGACTTATTATTTACGACTTATTTGTACTTTCCTTTTTACTGTTTGCGACTCGATTCGTACTTTTCTTATTGTTCTTATTATTTTTATTTTTATTTACTTCTACCGTTAATTTATTATTACAATTTATACTTGCTAACAGAAACATGTTCGTCCTTATACACACATACGGTTCGGAGCAGCACATTTTTGTCAACTATAATCGTTTATTTGATTTCCTCTCAATTTGGAGCGAGTTTTATAGTTAATTTGCGTCCGAATGCGAATTTTACTTGATCTTTTATATGTTTTTTATTCACGTTATAACTCTATTGTTAATTACCGTTGTTAATTTATTTTGTCACACTAATTTATTTGTCACATTGAAAATGATCCAACCAGGATCGAAACGTTTGTTCAACTTCTGATTGTCAAATTATATTTTACGTTTTTAATTTATGACATAGTTTTATTTCAAAAAAACTTTTTTAACTACTCATACAGTTTGTCAATTTATGTTTTAGGCTCGTAGCCCCTTTTTACTTTTACTTATTTTGATTTATTGAGCCTTATTATTTTATATATTTTAATGATATTTGCCAGAAGATATGCTCCCGACATACTTTTTGTATCGCGATGCTTCTGGGACACAGCGTTACGTGGGCTCGGCTACCGAGTCTCGAGTGGTAGTAGGAGTCGCCTCAAGAATCTGCCCGAAATGGGCAACTAATTCCGAGTACTGCTTTAAAATGTTGTTGAAACGGTCCAATAAGGCTGCATAATAATCACCATTGATCGTTTGCTTCGACCAAAAAAAACCAAAGGTAATCGATATGAATTATACAGCGTGCATCCCAAAAAACTGTGGCCATCATCTCTCCGGCCGACTTCACGGTCTTCGCCTTCTTCGGAGCTGATTCACTCGGTAAAATCCATTGTTTTGACTATTCCTTCGTCTGTGAATGGATCCACAGTAATGTTTCGTCCACAGTAATAAATCGACGCAGAAATTCATCTGAATTACATTGAAACATTTCCAAACATTGTTTTGAAATCGTCACACGGTCGCGCTTATGGTCCACAGGAAGCAAATGAGGCACCCATCTTGCCGATAGCTTTTTCATACCCAATTGTTCGTGCAAAATTGAAATCACTGTGCCATGTAATATGCCTATGGCCTCAACAAGCTCGCGCACTTTCACTCGACGATCAGACAAAACAATATCGATGATTTCTGGCGTAGTAGCCTCAATTGGACGTCTCGAAAGAAGTGCATCACATGTGGATGTATGACCACGTTTAAATTCATTCACCCAATTGTACAGTCGCAAACACTGGTGCAGATGTGCTATAAACATTATCCAACGGCTTTGATTTCTTTCGGCGTTAAACCTTTCATATGTAGATGTTTGATCATTGCACGAAATTCGTTTTTCTATTTTGCAAAAATACAATGATTATTCGCTTTAATCGTCTACAGAAATAAAACCATGCGATGAATTCCGCTCAAAATTTGGCAGTAATCAGCAGAAAAATACTACTTGTCAAAAAATAATGTAACATGACACTGCGAGTGCCCTCTGACAGATTTTTTAAGAACTTATTGACTTGCCCTCGTATTATTTATTTCAATTTTGTTGAAATAATTTTTTCATAAACAAGAAATATACCATATTATTGACATATAAATACAAATGATGATAATTATTGTCATTGAACTGTTCTGTCTTTTACATACATTTTATTTAGTAAATTATTGATACATATATATATATATAAAATAACATATATATATATATATGTATATGTATGTATTTCTGAGGTTACAGCCTTAGAGTGGAAAAAATGCTTCGAAAATTGGTTCGAGCGTATGCAAAAATGTATCGATCTTAAAGGCGAATATTTTGAAAAATAATAAAACTATTTACCGAATTTTATATGTTTTTTTTATATATTTTTATATATTATTTGCAGAAACTTTTCCCCTAGCCTACGTATATATATATATATATATATATATATATATATATATATATATATATATAAACCAATTTTCGAAGCATTTTTTCCACTCTAAGGCTGTAACCAGAAATCAGTGTATGAAATGTTTCAACAACTGCTTCAGGCGACTCATCGCTCACCACGCATCTTCTTTTTAATGTTTGGGAACAAAAAGAAGTCATTACGTAATAAATCAGGTGAATACAGATAATGAATCATCAATTCAACATTTTTACTGGATAAAAAAATCAACGGTTTGATATGCTGTGTGACAGTTGGCGTTGTCATGATGAAGGATGATGCGACGATTTCGGTTTGTTCTACAAAATTCATTTACTTCTGGCAAACAAATTGTTGTATACCAATCAGTATTTACAATCCTTCGATCCTCTAAAGCCACGGTTGCCATATGTCCGGTATAACTGAAGAAATAAGCAATCATTTGCTTGGCAGCACTGCGTGAACAAACAACTTTTGTTGGTTTCGGTTTATTTTGAAATACCCAAACAGTGGATTGTTGTTTATCAATATTAATTGTTGTTTTTCAAGCTCATACGAATAGATCCCCAGTTTCGTTCCCCAGTAACGATGTTGTAGACCAAATTTGACCGGACTCGGTTGAATTTCTTGAGCATTTCTTTGCTCCATTTAACACGAGCCTGTTTTTGAGCTTCCGACAAATTGTGTGGGATCCAACGATTGCAAAGTAAAGTTTCCGTACGCTCACGTGATCATCTAAAATCGTATGTATTGCTTTCATGTCAATGCCTAAGGATGCCTGAATCTTGGTATGTTATATGTCGGTCTCGCTCAATCATTTCACGTACAGCATCAACATTAGTGGCAACAACAGACGTGGATGGACGACCTTCACGGAATTTGTCACAAAGAAAGGTACGTCCATGCTGGAATTCAACAAATCAATTATAAACAGTCCTATTGGATGGCTTCATCTCCAAAAGCCAAATGAAATCGATCCATTGTTTCGGAGTTAGATTACATTTATAATCATAAAAAATTATTGCCCGAAAATTTTCACGCGAAATTTCCATTTTCTCATAAAGTAACTTCTTTTAAAATACTGTGCAAACAAAACTAGTTGGCTTGGTTCAAACTGTCAACTGAATAGATTAAAACGTCTAACTTTACGAATATGATAGTAGCAGAACGTTGGCATGGAAACACTGGAAGTATTAGATTACAGAAATTTTTCCAGCAGTTACGTATATATATGTATGTATGTATATATATATATATATAATAGACGCGCGTGCGTATATATGCGTCTGCGTGCGTGTGCGTGCGTGCGTGTACATATGTACAATACATGTCTAAATTTTATTTATTGAATTATTTACACATACATATATCAAGGCTCGGTACGCGGTGTGTGTTTCGGTTGAGATTCGATTCTGCTCGGATGTCGGAACGACAAGGGGCAATCTCATAGCAGACATAGCATATAAATGAAATTTTCGAATACTCATTGCTCTTATACTAAAGTTCATAACTCGTTTCTACAAGCATAGTATTGTTCTTTGAGATTTTCTCTAAATCGCCAGCTACTTATTTTAAACGTGCAAGGTCTGAAATTATTGTACAGCACATTTTTTACTCGAATCAAAATGTCGACTTAGTAAGAAGCGCTATTCCTCTTATTGCGCGCAAACCAATATCACTATTCAACTACAGAAATGGATTGAATCATTGTATAAACCAGCAATATATTCCGGCTGGAAACGCCATAATAATAATATATTTTTGTATATATAGAAATATATATCAGGATCGTTGTTTAGAAAAGGAATTATGCGTCCTTGCCGCATTGGCGATGATGCCAAACTAGAATCGATAGAAATCACATTCTTGAATTGTAGAACAAATTATTGAAATAGAAGTACGACAAAGTGAGATAGAGAAAAAACAAAAAAGAATAGAAGCTTCGATTGTAATCGGTGAGACCCCGCACGCCGAGCTGGGCTCGTCGAGCGAAACAGCGAGTCTATCCTTCAGAGTTTGTCTCTCTCTCTCTCTCTCTCCCCTTCTCCCCCCCCCTCTCTCTCTCTCTTCCTCTCTCTCTAATCGCTTGTTTCTAGACCGAAAATGCTTTCTGGCAAATTTCGGTCGCTCAATGTGTATAATTAAGAGGAGAAGGAACATTATAGATAACGTATAAGTTTTAATAAAGTATATTAATTTTATATTTCTCTCCAATTTATGTATAAAAGTTTTAAACTGACAATTGTAGCAAAAATAATTCGACGTAGTATGCATCGAATAGATAGAAAACCAGTATTTTTATATGTAAATGAGATCCGTTTATCTTTAGAAAAATTCCGAAAAGAAATCATGTTTCTGTAATAATGTTACGTTTGATGTCGATCGTACTTTCTGTGAAATGTTTTTTTTTATAACTATCAACCAATGTATGAAAATTCTGATAATGAATCAAATCGCAAAAGTGCGATGATTAATATAATTATAAGGATGATGTCAATATAATTTTATAATTCACAAATCAAAAGCCTTTATATGTGCCTTTATATGCAATATACAAATCATTTTTTATTTATCTATTGAAGTGATTTGGTATAATGATTTCTTCCTATAGTTATTAGAATACATGTTAAATTTTGGGCCGACTTTTGAAGCGTCGCCTTCTTTTCCTCCGCCGCCACCGCTCAACGCTCGATGACTGAACCGCCGCAACGGATTGCGCGCGAACGTGTATCTCAGGAGCGTTGCACTGTAAGAAATATGCTGCGACCATACTTTCCAGCATGAAAATTATCATGATAACATGACAACATTTCAGCATGAAAATTATAAAGATATTTTCCTTCCTACATAATTGTTATTTTCTTAATAATAGTGATTGAATATCATATTAATAAATAAGTACATTTTACTGAATATAATGTACTTTTAAAATAGTACTTTATTATTTTTATAATACATTTGGTTTTCTTTCAAAGAGCTACTGACCACGCTTATGTGTCATAGAATGTAATATCTTTTAATATAGAATACTAATAATAACAATTAATTTAAGGCTAATAAGAGTCGACACAGAACGAAATGCGTAATTTTAAACTGGAATGATGACTTAATTCCAATAACTCTGTGATGTCTTCTTTATTCAACATGTGAATAAAGAAAGCATATTGAATAAAGAAGACATCACAAAAGAAAGGAAAGTAAAGGATTGATAATTTGCTGAAAGGTCGCAAATATGTTTATTAATAACGTTATTTATTTTTAAAAAAAATTATGAAAAAAAGGAAAAAGCAAGATTAAATGTAGAATTCTCTGATCTCGCATCTAACGTCCGAGACTACGCTGAGTTTTTGCGGATCATCTCTATGAACGCGTATATAAAATATACGGAAAATCATAAACTATATCTCGTCAACTATCACGTTTTGAAATCATTTTTGCTATTATACGTTAATGAGAAATATGAGGTATATGATTAATCCTTTCGCTTACATCGTGTGAAACTTCTTATTTTTTCCCCCTTCCCTTTCTAGTTTTCCATTTCAACCTTCTTGTCTTTATATGTCGTACTTTATATCTTAGCTTCTTAGAGAGATGATCAATTTCGATTCCAATTGCATTGCCTAATCGATAATACATCATTTCGACACACACATAAGGTATTTATTATAAATTTATTTGTTCTAAACTCATCATACATATACAATGAATGTCGGCAATTTACTCTTTTTTTTTTATCATCATTATTATTTCTTATGTGCTTGTCTTATAATATCAAAGATAATTTTTGCCTCTTTCTTTTAATTTTGACTTATTATTTACGACTTGTTTTGTACCTTTCTTTTTATTGTTTGCGACTCGATTTGTACTTTTCTTATTATTTTTATTTACTTCTATCGTTAATTTATTATTATAATTTATACTTGCTAACAGAAACATGTTCGTCCTTATACACACACACGGTTCGGAGGAGCACATTTTTGTCAACTATAATCGTTTGTTTGATTTCCTCTCAATTTGGAGCGAGTTTTATAGTTAATTTTGCGTCCAAATGCGAATTTTACTTAATTTCTTATGTTTTTATCTACGTTACAATTCTATTATTAATTTATTTGTCACATTAATTTATTTGTCACATTGAAAATGATCGAAACGTTTGTTTTGTTCGCCTTCTGATTGTCAAATTATATTTTACGTTTTTAATTTTATGACATAGTTTTATTTCATTTTTTAACTATTTATACAGTTTGTCAATTTATGTTTTAGGCTCGTAGCCCTTTTTCCTTTTTACTTATTTTGATTTATTGAGCCTTATTATTTTTATAATTTAATATAATTTAATAAAAATTATGTATTATCTAGAATGTCTCTTTCCTCCTTATGATACACGCCAAGCGGCCGAGATCGCCGAGAAAGTATTTTCGGTTGCTGGAAACAAACGACCTCAGAGAGGACAGAAACAGACTCGCTATTTTGCTAGACGAGCCCAGCTCGGTGTGTCCGTGCGGAGGCTCATCGATTACAATCGGAGCTTCTATCCGTTTTTGTTTTCCGTTTTTTCTCTGTCTCGCTCTATCGAAACAACAGAAATTTTTCTCATTAACGTATAATAGCAAAAATAATTTCAAAACATAAACATTAATGAGATATAGTTTATGACTTTCCGTGCGCTGTATGTTTCGCGTTCGTCGAAGTGATCCGCAAGAACTCAACGTGATCTCGGGCGTTGGGTGCAAGATCAGAATATTGAAGATCTTATGTTCGATCCTGCTTTTTCCTTTTTTCATAATTTTTTTTTTAATAAATAACGTTATTAATAAACATATTACTCCAAATATATTTTTTATAAAATTATAGAAATTATATACGTGTACTTCAATGTGCTCGAAATTAGTTGCACATTTCGGGTCGATTTCTGAAGTGCTGCTTACTTTTCCTTCACAACCGCTTGACGGCCGAACCGCTCACGCGCGGACGTGCATCTCAAGAGCGTCACAGTATAAGAAATATGTTGCGATCATACCTTCCAGTAAATTGTCATGAAAATATTTTTCTTCCTACATAATATTTTTTTAATAATGATGATTAAATATCATATTAATAACTAAATGCATTTTACTAAATGTAATGTACTTTTAAAATATTACTTTATTATTTTTATAATACATTCGGTTTCAAAGAGCTACTGATCATTGATTTTTGTGTCACAGAATGTAATACAATTTTACTTTACCGCGTCATATATCTAGTCATCTATTTGTATTTTTTTTAGTGGAATAAACCTGAAGAATGTACTTAAATGACGTATCAATAATAGAACTTCAAAGATAATAGAAAGTTTTTACAATAATGTGGATTTAAATACGGTGGACGCCTTTTCTTTATTAGTCGTTAAGAAGAAGATAATGTGACCATGATATCGATTATGTATCTTTTTTCCTAGAGTGAAAAGTTAAATTTTTTTTGTATGTATGTATGTGTATATGCATACATATATCGTTTTGCGTAACGCTGTACGCGTAGAAAACAACGGCGTCAATCAGCTATAACTAATATCACCCGCGTTCACAATATCATTGCCGCGCAACTATATTGTTAATTCAATGTAGTGTTCTACACACCATGTGTGTGTGTGTGTGTGTGTGTGTGTGTATAGTATTTTGTGTCCACAAAATAGAAAAAAATATAGTAGCAGAAAATTATCTACCTTTGGTAAGAGAAGGTTATGGGTGCTTTCTAACAAGCGACTTACTCAGTACAACGCAATGATTATCTCATTCTTGGCGAACAAGACTGTAATGATGCACCGTGCCACATTGTGTCTCTTGTTGGAAGGCACTCTATAAGGCCAAAATTGGTTATTGTGATGTGTGTTTCTTGTTGGAAGGCACTCTATAAAGCCAGAATGGGAAAGGTTAGCATCTTTATGTCATTCATGAAAATATAATATCACTTTTATTTATCATACAAGTGATATGGTTAAACGTTATAATAATAAATTGTGCTTTGTCTAATTATGATCCAATGTCAGAGGCGTTCATCGTGGGCTGATTATTTTTAATTTACTGGCAGAGGCATTTCGATTATCCAAATTTGGTGAAATACGATTGCGGAACCAATTTTGGTGAAATACGATTGCGGAACCAATTTGTAGAATTTTGCGTCTGCAATTAAAGAAATGTGAATAGATGCATTGCCATGATGGAATCGAAAGTTGATTGTTTGACACGACCGAAATAGAGAAACTAGTGAAGAAAAAAGAACTGGATATCAGTAAATAGCTTCTTTAAAATCTTACAACTTTTGTCCAAAACTTTTTCCAAAAATGTTATGTAAGAGCCTTATAGCACAAGGATGGCCGTAATTGAGTCGTAAAACGTAAATCATAGTCATAGGTCAACGCATTATATTTTGGCGTACTATGTACCGATACAAGTACAATTCACATTCTTTCATGATTAGTTATAGTCACCTTTATGTTTAGCTCATAAATCCGAGGTCTTTTTAGACATCCTATATAATATACATGTATACATATATATATAACATATATTACACAGTCAATAGCATATGCATAATTTTCATATGACACTGTACGTTTATGAAAAGTATATCATATTCTAAGTGCTGTAATAAATGTGCGCACTTATAGATCAATGTATACGTTGACTAACAGCAAATTACAATGAATATATTTTTCCTAAATGAACACTCTGACTGTGATATAGATATATCTTTGCAAACATGTATTTGAAATACATGTATACACGTATAATGTAATAGCACTTTTTTCTTTGTTCACAATGCCATTTTAACTTAGGATGTAACATGTATTGTCAGTACATAAATACATTGCACATACATATGTAGCTATTCCATCTTTTTTTATTATGTTTAATGGGTCTTTTACAATAATAAGCCATAAATCAGTGATAAATCAAAAGTCAGACGCTAAAAATTGACAATTGTGATTGATCAATTTTTAGCTTCTGACTTCTGATTTATAACTAATAGCTTATTGAAGAAGGCCCATAATAAAAAAGAGATAGAAGTTACTCATATTTAGCTTTTCATGCAGATATAATATAAACACATTAGTGAATATTAGAATTATATTTTACTTTATGGTGTATACAAATTACAAAAATATATTTCTACATAAAATATATTTCTAATTCATATTCACATACGAGTGTAACTACTTCATTCATTTTGTTATGTGTAACAAAAAGATGTACTGATATCCTCTTTTTTCTACGTTTAATAAAAAGAGATATGTTTTTTTTTGATCAAATATCCAGATATTAGTGATATATCTTTTTATATTTTCAATATCAGAATATACATACAACTAACATAAATCGAAGATAACGAGAGTCAAACGCAGCTGATCAGACATAACATCTTAAAAAAAATAATCAAATTACGAATTCTCAGATAAATCATTTCATGTATACATATATATATATACATTTTATATATATATATATTGTTTGAGATCGGTAATTCGAAAGGAAAGCAAGAATTCTTTCAGTCGATCGACATTAATTGTCATTGAACGCATGCACAAATTGAGCTCGTGATTTCATCTCAAACATGATTTTAATCCTCGTTAAAATCATCAAATTCGTCGTTCTTTGTTCCTTTTAAAAACAATTCGTTACACGCAAACAAGTTGTCGTTACCGGCAACGGACAATCGAAGGTTCTAGAACAATTCAATTCGCGCACGCGAGCGCCGCGCTCCGACGAATACGTCACGCGCTATCACCAATCCCACGCACGGATTTTCTGTCGCGCATGACTGTTACGTTGAACGTCGCTAGAAAAGAATCCAAAGCGCCAATCAATTTTGTACACCTAATGCCACGTAATAATTACGATTGTGGCAAATTTTTATTGGATTTTTCCCAAAAGGGAAAGCTCAGGCCGAAAGCAATAAATGCTTCGATCTTGCCGTCCTCCTTCTTACTTCCAAAAAGTTCTTAGAGTTCTTAGAGTCGTAATCTCGCTTCGTAAAATCGCCGTGCTAACCGTTTGAGTGAAATCGCTATAAACCGAAACTTTCGAGAAGCGTCGAGGAAAATCGCCGAGATTTTCCATCACCGCGATTCCAAACTCAATTTGGAAAAGGTGACCGCTTTTAATATTCTGTTAATCTAATCTTTAATTAATTATATCTTTTGACTTTGTAACTGAATATATTAAAGAAATTCTTTTGTTAAATTACAAAGAAACTGAGTTGATTTTACTGTCGTGCATCATACCAGCCGTGCGCCGAACTCTCACTCGAATCTTTACGCGCGGTGCGCTCTCGCACATATATATATATATATATATATATATATATATATTTCGGAAAAAAAAGGCGGAAGCAAAGTTGTACGCCTAATATATATATATAATATTAATTTGTGAATTGTAATAAAGAATAAATGGGTTACTTAATCTAAGACATTGCCTCCATCTTTTTTTTATTCGTGATTGTCTTTTCCGCTTATTTCTCTCGAACACATAGATATATATTATGAATATAATGTGATATCTTCATATGTTTATAAAAGGAAGTATGTCTATAATTATCCCAAGTAGCACAATATACAGTAGCACAATATACATTGCATAATATATTTTATTTAACTACAAGAAACATAATTATGTATTTAATTGTTATCATAATTGTACATACACTACATAAATTGTTAAAATAAACATTACACATGAAATAACTGTCGCCGAAATAGCCAATTGGTATATTATTGTACATAATTGTTGTCCGTAAGTAACAATTCGTTATTTATTTATATATATTTATAATAGAGCATTATTGGATACCGCCTGTTAAGTAGTATTGAATATCATATAAAAATACATTCTCAGAAGAATTGTTAATTTAATTTACGTAAATCGTGTATATTTAGTTTATAACATTTTGCTCAGATTTTGTCAAAGTACTTATACATTATATAAAAAAATAAATCGCTCGAGACTTTAAAGCAGAAATTAATCATTCAAGTTGATGATATAAAAGTTAGAAAATCTAACATATCAAAATAAACTAATATGTACATGATAGAAAAGGTACGTGAAATTTGAAATGTACACTTGTATAATATGTACATACATATATCATCTCAATGATTTTAATGCAAAGTAAGAGAGGAAGATTATATAAATAAATAAATATATTAATATATTACATCTATTTACACAATTTCATACAAATACACATCTTTCCACGCCAAGCACGGAAAATTAGAAATTTATGTCAAAATGTACGGAATAAAAAATCATAATAATATAACATAAAACTAATATTAAAAATATAGACCAAAGAGGGACCAGGAACAAGAGCTCACTAAGCGCTCAGTGAGCGGTCGTAGTACTGAATACACCCAATCACTGGGTTTCAATGAACTGAACAGTTAAGCGCTCGCTGTTATTGGAGCATTCTTTTAGATCATCCAATCAAAATTTTAGATCTACAAGAATACATCAATAGTAGCAGCGGCTCAACTGTTGAGCCTACTGAACGCAGCCACTGAATGCTTACTGATCACTCTGCTGAATGCAGTCAATGGGCGTATTCAGCAGATTTAACAATTATGTCTGTTGCTATTGGCGTATTTTTCTAGATCTAAACGTCTGATTGGATGATTCAAAATAATACACCCAGGTATAAAGACAAGGTATGCTTGTGCGCACGTTTACGCCCATTGATGCCGAGCGACCAATCAGAATTATCAACAAGCAGACGTCATCATTACGCGGTAACATATTACTTTATGCATGAACATATTACTTTAAGCATGCCTTCCTTTCAAGGTAAATATAAGAAAAATTTCTTTACAAGTTATTTATAAGTTATTTTATATGAATTTATTATAGGAATTGAATGCAATAAGTTATTTTTTAGTAGTACGTATAAACACAATACACGGACACTAGCCGGAAGTTATCTATACATGTATAACGGCGTGTATTTCACGAACACGAACCAGTTCGAAAATAGCTGAAGCTGGCTGAATGTGACGTATGCTTGTTACTTGCGCATTGGTACCACCGAACAAGTATATCTTGTCTTTATATCATGCAGATAGCCATATTTCACGGAGTCAAATCTGCTCGAATCGTTACAGAAACAGTCGATGATGACGTACGTTTGGTGACATCCTCATTATTCCGAATTGCTGCAGTGATTTACCATCAGATACCCTTGTCTTTATATCATGAATACATCAATGGTCGCTAAAAAAATTTCATCGTGATTACTTTACAAAATAATGTGAAAAAGTTCATTAAAGATTTTATATAAATTTTTTTATAAAAATCATAAATGTGTAGTTTTTTAAATAAAAAATATATTTAGTTTAAAAAAAATCTACGGCGGAACCAAAGAGCGAGACCAAGCACAATCACAGAAAGAAAAGCTAAGTAATGATTGCAGAGTTGTGATTAGTGCGCTATTCCGTTCCGCTGTAAATTTCCGTATGGGACAACAGCCTAAGGGTGCGTTTCCAATGAGCGCATTACGCGTCACATCATCATGAATAAACCAATCAAATCATTCCATTAGTGTGCATACACAGATGGGACGTTTTGATTGGTTTAGTCGTGATGATACGAAGTGTAACGCGCCCATTGGAAACGCATCCTTAGATATACACATAACCTCTCTCTTTCACGACGCATGACGCGTTTAATGGAAACGCACCTTGAGGGTGCATTCAGACTTGAAAGCGTCAAGAAGTGAATAATCCTGGATCCCTAAACAACGCTTTGACATCAAATGCTAATTGGTAAAAAACAGATAAAAGGGGTAAATTTAATCTCTATTATTCGTTTTTCACCAATCAACGTTTGGTGTCAAAGCGCTGTTGTGTATATAAGGATCCGGACTAACAAATCAATTAGTGAGACAGTATGGACAGTGACAAATAAAAAATATTTTTATGCTAATGCCTGTATTGCCTCGCTGATTGCTTTGCTACTCGCTGTTTGAAGCTTCAACCGTTTCAACCGAAGTCACACGTTTTCTGAACACTCATTTAGGTCTCGTTTCCGTTAAGATAACTTTCAGTGCAAAATACATTTTGTCGCATCTCGTTGAAGTTCAACTGAACGAACAATGAGTAGCAAATGCCACCGTAGTCGAGAAAATTCGTAATATTTGTAAAAAAAGTGAAAATTTCTTCATCAGATATTTAAAAAATATTTCAAAGAATGACATCGGATAAGGTATGAAAAAATATATTTTTTCACAATTGTTTCTCTGTAAATACAGCAAAAGCAATTATGAAAAATTTGCATCATGTAACATTTTTGATGCTGCACACGAAAAGGCACTTTAAGTTCTAAATTGATATAAAGGTACAATTTCATGAGCTGCTCTAATCAACCGAAAGACAAAAAGGATCACGTAGTCAAAATTAATTAATATCACGCGCCAATAAAATTTACCTTAAGGCCTAATGTCCACGATGCTAGAACTCGATTCTCAGATCGAGAAATATGTAACCAGTCAGCATACAGTTTTTACGGAAAACCGGCAAGTTGATTGGCTACACATTTCTCGATCCAAGAACTCGGACCGAGTTCTAGCATCGTGGACATTAGGTCTAAGGTCTGTTCTTTTTCTCTATATTGTCTGAACTGATGCGCACAATGCAATAAGTTGAAATGAAGCAAACGTATATCTGTTTCGTTTCAAATTCACTGTGGGCACAATGCAGAGGAAAAAAATAAGTTTACTTACAGTGTGTTTCGTTTTACACATAATGTGGAAGATGGTATCATTACAGTATAAGGATCATACAATAGAATCATACCTCATTTTTGAATCAGACGCGCAGATTTGCTTGTGCATCCTAAGCAGCCATAACTTTGGGTAGCCAATCCCGTTCAAAGTAAAATGTATCTTCGTTATTTATTTCCTTCTCCTTTATGTATTTATATAGTTTACATCTATAATAATATTACAATTGAAAAGACATACTAACTAATACTAATATTAATTATTTATTGCAACTACAAATTTGTAATCATTACAAAAATTTATTAATGGCGATGGTTCCTAATACTATTGATACGGTACTCTCGATTTAATGATGGAGTTAATGTTTCTGTGAAGTTAACACCTCAACTTTAAAAATTTTAATAACAGTACTGCTTGCATCCGCAATAGTTCCATGGTTTCTGATAGGTTTTATAAATAATTTGATTTAGATCAAAAATTTAAAAAAGTAAAAATATGTGGTGCTAACTGTCATATTCGCATGGCACCGCAAGATTCGAGAAAGTCAATTTTTTGGACGGAATCTTAAAGTACTCGAAGAGTTCTAAAAGTTCCTGATCGATTATAACAGTAGTACCGACCATTAAATATTTTTAAATAAATTTGTAAAATAAGAGCTAGCATCTCAAGTTTAAAAAATATTAATATTTTTGCGCCATTTTTTTTGTATTCGAAAAGTTATACAGTTTCTGACAAGTTTTAGTGACACTATTGGCCATTTTAATATGTTTAAACAATTTTTTAATCCTCGCGTTGGCATCGCACGTCAAGAATAAAGTATCTCTAAACAGCCAGTACTGGCTATTTTTTGGCTTTTTTCGACAGTACTACAATAGTTCCGAAGACTTATGCTGATTTAGCCCGAGTACGTACGATGTCAGCGCGAGGATTAAAAAATTGTTTAATTTAAATATATTGACGTCGGGCTAAACCAGCATAAGTCTTCAAAATAAAATTAATGATGTATTAGAATTCAAATTGAAGCACGTAACATCTTGTTCAAATGTCAAATGTAATTATAATGTAAGTACACTAGAAAAAAGTTGTTTGTTAATATTACCTATACAGTCGACATTAAAAAGAAAAAAAGGTGTCAGTCTGCAAACTTTGATTGATTTAGAATTTTTGAAATGGGAAACGATAAATGGCAATTGTAACGAATGTAAGGATACTATTCTGAAAAAGAAAATTGAATCTATTTTATCCGTCTTACGACGAGTACTGTCACGATTAATAAAAAAAGTACAAGGTAATAAGCGCTATATTTCACGAGGACGGAGAAATGAATCGTGATCACTACATGTGTATGTTGAGAGCAGACAAAAAGTCGGAATGGTATTACTCTAATGATTTACAAGTTCAAGAAGAACTGGCCCAAAGGAGCACAAGGAGCATACATAATATTCTTCGAGCAGAGTAAAGTTTAGAGTTAAGTAAGTTTAGAAATAATTTTTATATATAATGATACTTTCTTGGAATAGAACGGAATTCTTCTGGTACGTTTATGTGAACCTTAATAAACTATTGAGATTTATAATTAAATTTTATTTTCAGAATATTGAAACAATTAATAGATTGCTTTGGTGCTGTATAAGACTGCCGCTCAAATAAAGCATCGGTTGCTTGGCGCCGTATAAACGCTGCATTAGAACATCGACTGCTCTAGTCCTGTATAAGAGTTGCCGTAAGCGCGGAAATAACACATCGGCTGCTCTGATGCTGTATGTAAGCGTTGCATTAAAACGAATGCAATAAAGTTCTGGCTTGCCGTAGCTATCAATATATTACTATGAATAACAAAAATTACCGTAGTCGAAGAACTTCATATATTTGAGAGTATTGTTAAGAAATGAATCTCTATGTCAAAGATCGTGTTAAAATCGAAAAGACGAAGAAAATGTGATTGCACTCTCACGAGAATGAGCGATAGAGGGGCCCAATTCTTTATTTTTAGTATATTCATACAATCCGCATGATCCAGATTTTAATGGGTCATGAGTGCATAAGGCCTATCTTTTTGAGATACAGCGTAACGCGTCGCCGATTTGTGCGCATTGTCGTGCGACTACAGCGATGCACACGTGTTGTGTTGCCCATCTTGGACCGCGGAGAGGACGTCACTTTTTGTTCAGCGGTTGGGGCTCGATGTCCTTGACAGGACATATGGCAGGCGGCTATGTGCCCCGCTGCGTGGACGGCTCTCGCAGATTTCTGCGAGGTTGTCATGCGCAAGAAGGAGCGGGCCGAGTGGGAGCGTCAGGCCCTGAAGAAGCAAAGGGCTCTTTTAGCTCGGGCCTGTTTGGGGTCTGACGACAACCATGTGTAAAAGTATATATATAATGTACATATTTAGGATAGCATTTAATATAATATAAGATAAGATTCTAGCTTTAAAATAGTATACCGGACCATGGAGGTGGAAAAGTATACTCCACTGGACTTGGATGCACCTTGATGAAGTGCCGCCGGGTAGGCGATTCCGAGGTGTGCCCAATATGGTTTTGCAGAAGTGCTGAATACGCAGAGTTTTTTAGCAGGTAGGTTGATATCCGCTGTTCTTCCGTATAGGAGGGACGCAGACTCATCAAATTCTGCGCAATCAAGAGACCAGCTCCTGGGTGCCTTTCCCTC
Source organism: Acromyrmex echinatior (assembly GCF_024713525.1). Taxonomy (NCBI): domain Eukaryota; kingdom Metazoa; phylum Arthropoda; class Insecta; order Hymenoptera; family Formicidae; genus Acromyrmex; species Acromyrmex echinatior. Next base: position 16,042,908 of record NC_141857.1, on the reverse strand, counting down.
ATCCAGTTAGGTTCTCCTTCGGGAACAGGATTAAATATAATATATATGCATATGATATATATTTATATGTATATACCATATGTTTCAATTTTTTTCTAACTCTATTGCATGAATTGTATCTTATAGAAGGTTACGTGATAAGAGTCAAAAATATATACATTTGTGATACTCTTGCATTATTAGAAAGCTGCCCCGTATATCTGTATTCTGAAAAATAGGTGATATATCCTTAAAAATTCATTCAAATGAAAAGGCCTTGTTCAAAAATAGATCTTCACAAATGTAAACCTTTCAAAATTTAAATGATTATCTAACAATATACGTAGGCTGCTGGAAAAATTTCTGCAATCTAATATTCCCAATGGCGCCAATGTTCTGCTACTATCATATTCGTAAAATTAGACGTTTTAATTTATTCAGTTGACAGTTTGTACCCAAACCAACTAATTTTTTTGCATAGTATTTTAAAAGAAGTTATTTTGTGAGAAAATGGAAATTTCGCGTAAAAATTTTCGGGCAATGATTTTTTACGATTACAAATGTAATCTAACTCCGAAACAATGCATCGATCGACTTCACTTGGCTTTTGGGGATGAAGCACCATCCAATAGGACTGTTTATAATTGGTTTGCCGAATTCCAGCGTGGACATACCTTTCTTTGTGACGAATTTCGTGAAGGTCGTCTATCCACGTCTGTTGTTGCCACTAATGTTGATGCTGTGCGTGAAATGATTGAGCGAGACCGGCATATGACATACCGCGAGATTCAGGCATCCTTAGGCATTGACATGAAAATAATACATACGATTTTGCATGATCACTTGAGCGTACGGAAACTTTGCAGTCGTTGGATCGTACACAATTTGACCGAAGCTCAAAAACAGGCTCGTGTTAAATGGAGCAAAGAAATGCTCAAGAAATTCAACCGAGGTCGGTCAAATTTGATCTATAACGTTGTTACTGGAGCCAAAACATGGATCTATTCGTATGAGCCCGAAAGTAAACAATTCACTGTTTGGTTTATTTCAAAATGAACCGAAATCAACAAAAGTTGTTCGTTCACGCAGTATTGCCAAGCAAATGATTGCTTGTTTCTTCAGTTATACCGAACATGTGGCAAGCGTGGTTTTAGAGAATCGAAAGACTATAAATACTGATTGGTATACAACAATTTGTTTGCCAGAAGTCATAAATGAATTGCGCAGAACAAACCGAAATCATCCTTCATCATGACAACGCCAGCTGTCACACAGCACGTCAAACCGTTGATTTTTTATCCAGTAAAAATGTCGAATTGATGACTCATTGTCCGTATTCACCTGATTTATCACTTCTTTAATGACTTCTTTTTGTTCCGAAACATTAAAAAGATGCGTGATGAACGATTTGAGTTTTTCGCCTGAAGCAGCTGTTGACACATTTCGTACTGATTTCTGAGGTTACAGCCTCAGAGTGAAAAAAATGCTTTGAAAATTGGTTCGAGCGTATGCAAAAATGTATCGATCTTAAAGGCGAATACTTCGAAAAACAATAAAGCCATTTATCGAATTTTACATGTTTTTTTTCATATTGTTTGCAGAAACTTTTCCAGCCTATGTAGTAGAAAATGAGAAAAAGGCAAGAAGCAAGAGAAGAAAGGAGGGGGTCGACGATAAATTTGCATTTTATTGCAATTCGATGCATTGCGTTTCATGAAATTGTAACGCGAAATGAGACAAAGTCATGTACGCCTGTATTGGTAAAACGTAGATTTATCAATAATCATTATTCTTTTCCTTCGTAGATGAATAGCCCTCCTCTTACTTAAGTTTTCTCTTTCTCTCTCTCATTTTAATATAGAAACATCATCAAGTTTTCCGCCGATTAAGTATTCATTTAGGTCATTAAAATGTAAAATTGTAATACATTATTTAAAATAAAATATGAATATTATATTGTTAAATCTTTTAGTACTTAGAAATTTTATTGTACTTTAATATTGTGAATAATGTAAATAATGTGAAATATTTTCACAATATGAAATTGTATTTGAAACATTTGAAAAAAATTGAATAAATACAAAAACTCATTTTTCACTTTTTCACACTTTATATAAAAAATAAACATCAAATATAAAGAATAAAATGTTCCATATTTAAATCACAAGAAAATTTTTTTACACCTTTTTCTTTCTCCCTTGTCCATCATAAGCTTTTCACGCGGCATCGCGTATAAGCTCGTTAGCGGCGATGCCACGTCCCGAAGAAATTGTACACTGACGCGATCGCGCGTCCGGCTGCGTGGAGAGCCTCCGCCGCGTTGATCAACTTATCTCTCCTTCTCAAATTTTTTCCTTTGTACATTCTTGAAAATATTATTAAGCGCCATTTTTCCTTTTATTTGCTTTTGAAGCTTAGTAATAGAGTAGCTCATTTCGCAAAATGGACATACGCTAGAAACATCCATGGACATCCATCGTATGCTGTCCGATCGGATGCGGGAAAATGATTTTTATAAAGACTTTTCTCCGATATTTATCTCTCATATCCGACGTACGTTTCGAGAGAGTTTTGTTCTATTATGCAAGAATGGCAAGAAGCCTATCGTCAATTACGGCACTCGTGAAAAAGAGCTTGGAGAACAAAGTTGGGGATGAGGCAATACTCATAAAGCGACGAAGAAGAATATAATCGAATTTCGCGAAGGTTTACCCCGGAAGATTACTCGAACGATCCGCTTTCTCCAAAATTAATGATAATCGACGATCTTATGAGAGAATCGTGCGACGCGATCATGGATCTTTTCACCAAAGGCAGTCATCACAAAAATCTCGGTGTTATTCTTATCTCTTCCATAGCAGGGCGACGCGATATATCGCTCAACGCGAATTACATCGTCGTTTTCAAAAATCCATGTGATCGCGCTCAAATTCGTCATTTAGCGCGCCAAGTCTATCCCGATTCGAATCGAAATTCCTAGAAGAGGCATACTACGACGCTATGTCGAGGCCTCACGGCTACTTGCTGCTCGATCTGAAACAATTAACCCCGGACGAGTACCGATTTCGTACATGTATTTTTCTCGAGAATACGACTCATTACGTCTACATGCCGCGTAGATCATTTTCCAGTAATATAAAAGGTGAGTACAGGTAATCATACGTGTCAGTCGTAGATTTTTTTCGCTATGAAGTGAGTGACGAGAAATCGTGCAGTGCGACGAAAATCGCCTCACATTCGATCGGTAAGAGAAACGCCTGTCTCCTCGCGGCGCTCTATCATTTGAACAAAAATCAATGCACAACTTTCTTACGTGGCGCTGACGAAAAACTAATTCGTTGTATCTGCGAATGTGTTTTTAATACACACAAAGGTAACGTCTCGTTGTAAAAAAATTTGGTTAATCAAATACAAAATGACTTTGCGTCCCATCGTTGCAAAACGTGGTAATTGGAAGGATAAAAGAAAGCTGTTGGTGCAACGAGGCGGATTTTTACCTTATATTATCGGATCTATATTATCAATCTTATTATCACTAATTATCAAAGGAACGAAATGGCGGGAATAAAACATTATGGAGAGGATAAAAAAAATGATTTTAATTTCAACGGAAAACTTCGAGAGAATGCAACATTAGTTACGTCAGAATCCGACATCATTCGCTGGCAGGGAGTCAAAAGAAATCGCAGTACCGCAAAATTCAAATAACATAACGAGCATTGTACAACGCAAACCCCCGGAACTCTAATACGACTCGATACGGAGATGAGTCGTATTCTTAATTCTGACTGGTCACGCGACGAAAGTGAGAGATGGAAAATATACAGAGAAACATTATGGCGATACCTACGATTTATCCAAGAAACGCGAAGACAGAAAGACACCCAACGAAAATGAAAATGCAGAAGATAACGCTACGCGAGATACCTCCGTTGATAACGAGGCGACGAACGATGACGTTTTTCACGATCTCACGCAAACGCCTAATATATCGCCGGCACAATCCATCAATAACACCAGTTATATTACGAAAAATTTCGAAATTTCGAGCGAGCATAATCGTGCGACGAATAATCATGCGATGAAAAACATTGAAGAAATAGTGCAAAGCATATCGAAATCCTATCATGTAAGCATGTGCACTTACTGATGAAACATTTGTTTCAAAAAGCTGTGCCTGATAGAATTAATTGGGACAAGCATGGAATCGTGATTATAGATGGTAACGTCGTGAAAGATTCGAATATCAGTGACTTGATAAAAGTCGCGGTGCGCGAGAGAAAAACTGTGAAAGTAGTTGGTAGAAATCAGTTTGCGCTATTACTACTGCGTTGAACATATCTTCCGCACTGGTGAGAAATAAAAGATTATTGTCCACGATGTAAGCAACGTTAAATTTCCTCGGGCGAGTTCCACGCCCTTTATAATGATGGAACGAGTTCCACGCCGATTGTATCGAGAGCGCGAGGAAAGAGAAAAACATAAAAATTATGAACAAGAGATAGACAAGGAAAGCTTGCTGATTCTGTCATATGTAACCTGTCACATTATGCGAATTATTCGGCGATGGATAATCTAACTCGTGCTGTTAAAAAAAAAAAAATTTCTAAATTTCCAAATTTCTCACGGGCAGAAGTCGTGCACTGGCTCGAATCGTAAGACGCGTACACGTTACACCGACCATTATGAAGAAAATTTCCACGATTGCATTACAAAGATCGACGATGTGTGGGAGGCAGATTTGATCGAACTTCGAAATCTAAAAAGTTACAATGATGGTTATTCCTATGTGTTAGTGATTATTAATGTACTAAGTAAATATGTCTAGGTAGAACCGTTACGCGACAAAACGAGAAACTGTGTGGTAAAAGCTTTCTAGCGCGTACTAGCGAAAAGCGAAGAATGAGTACCCGTATATTTACAAACAGACAAGGGCAAGGAATTTGTGCAATCAATGCAGAAATTTCTTAAAGAAAACGACATTCGTTTTCGGGTAATGCGCAATCCAGACGCCATCGTCGAACGCTTCAACACTGAAGGAGAGAGTGTGGCGTTACTTCACGCATAAAAATATGCGACGCTACATCGATGTTTTGCAGAATATTGTGCGCACTTACAATCACACGCGTCACTCGTTCACGAGAATGCAATCTGCGGTAGTAACGAGAGAAAACGCACGTATCGTTCGTGAAAATATAGCTCATCGTTGAAAAAACGAAACGTTAAAGAAACGCGAAAGGTTAAATTCGCGGAGATTTCGTTCGTATCAATAGAGCGAAAGGCATCCTCGAGAAAGGATACGAGGCTAAGTGAGGAGATATTTCAAATTTGCATGTTCTCGATTGACGAAACTCTCACGTGTACGAACTGCGAGATTTAACAGATGAAGTCATAGACGGTATTTTTTATGAGCAAGAATTAACTCGAGAAAAATTTAGAGGAAGAACAGTTTATTGTTGATCGCGTGATAAAGAGTAGAGGACGAAGGGCTAATAAGCAAGTGCTTGTTAGTTGGCGCGATTATCCCAGTACGTTTGATACTTGGATTACGGTTTTGAGTTTAATTTCTCTTCGCGATAGAGGAGGAAAACAATTTCTTCTGGTACTTCCGAGTAACAGTAGTATGCATCATTTTCCGAATAATACAACATTGTCCTTTATCACGAAATTATCTCACTCTATAGTGTTGTACGGACAATGGGAGATTGCGATAAGCGAAATTCAATTTCCCTGTACCTTTTTACGCGTGCATCATAACAAAAATATGATCAGATTTGTGTTAAATCTGATGAGGGGACGAATGGTGCGTTTACGGCAAAAGAAGCATTTCCAAATGGAATTTACAACGATATCCATGAGCTTATTGATGCGATTAATACTACGTAAAGTTGCCGAATCACATTTTTATTTCGAATTCATTTTAATTCTCTTCTCAGGATAGTTCCAGTCGAGATAGTTATAATTACACATTTGATGTAAATTTGGTGAGGCATTCTCATTTCCAAATTATATCCCATTGCGACGAACGAATTTTAGAACGATCGAAATAGATATAAGAGATCATCTTGGAAAAAAAATTCCATTCGAATTCGAAATGTTGGCAGTGACGTTGCACTTTAAACGCAAGCAATAACTTTCTTTTTTCCGTGTACGCTAGCGTGTTGGTAGTGACAGTTTTTAGTTAGAAACTAGCAATGGAATATGAGGAGTATTTTGATGCTCGGGACACCAGTAACCGAAGTTGAATTCCACGTGTTTTCGTCAGCCCTATCAGCGCGGACATGGAATCGGAAGCTTTCTCGGCGGACTATTTACAAAAATACTACCTTACCTAAATAAAGGTGCTGTTGATAAAGAAGTTTTACATGCGGGAGTTAACGTAATAGAAGATGTCAAAAATAATAAACCGTTAAAGGAAGCTATCAAAAATCGACTCGCGGAATCGAGGGGTAATCTGAAGAGAAAAATCAAGGAAAAAATAAGTTCCCTGATGAAGGAATCGGGATATAAAATATCCGCGAAATCAGCGGCGCTTCGGTTTCCAATCGGTGGTCGAGATAGTCGTATCGTGCAACGTAAACAACGTCGGGCAGTCAAAAGAAAATTATCGAGAAGTATCACAGGGAAGAAGAGCAAAAAAGAAGAAAAAGAAAATCTGCGCTGCAAGAAGAAAAACGAAAAAACTATCCGCTAAGAAATATCGAGTCAAGAAACGCGATGTATCCGACATTTTATTCTCTTAATTAAGATAGGAATTCGTAGCTGGAGGAAAAGTATGTCCTTTCTTCATACTCACTTGAATGAGTGTATAAAGAGAGAACTCGATCTCTTCTCTCTACCTCCTATGTAAACCAGCATTGAGAGTTCGCAATGGATTTATTACAAACCCGTAACTTCGTTCGCGGATGACTCGCCCTTAGAATTCGTCATACCCAGACATGGAGAAAACTATCTGGATCTCACTCACACCATGTTGAGCCTTCGCATACGCGTAGAAAGCGAACGCGGGAAGAGCACATCGGCCGCACCCGACGTCACGGCAAGAGTAGGACCCGTAAATCATTTATTATATTTCATGTTCAACCAAATCGACGTATATTTCAATCAAAAATAGGTATCGCCAAACAATTCTTACGCTTACCGCGCGTACATTGAGGCGTTATTAAATTATGCTTCATCCGCAAAAACTTCCCATCTAACTTCTTGCTTATGGCACGCGGATATTCCCGGTTACATGGACGACACGTAAGATTCGTCAAATCCAAATACGGCGTTCGAGAAACGCGGACAATACATTCGAAGAAATCGGGCGCTAGATCTCATAGAGCACCTTCACTGCGATGTTTTCAATCAAGATAAATTTTTAATTAACGGAGTGGAAGTTAGAATGAGACTCGTTCGAAAGATTCATTTTGCCTTATGGAGAGTAAAATGATATCAAAAATACATATTCTCAATGCCTCATTTTTACTCATAAGAAGAGCAAAAATAAGCTCGAGTGTGCTACTCGCATACGCTATAATGCTGAGTAAAACTACCGCCAAATATTTCCTTATGTGAGTCGAAATTAAAATTTTCACGATACACGCAGACGTAGTAAGGGAATCGATAGACAATGCAATATTCGGATAGCTGCTGAAACGAATAATAGTAGGCTTTGTCGATAACAAAGCGTTTAACGGCGATAGAAAATTGAACTGTTTAATTTCAAAAATTACGAAATAAATTTCTTTCGCTGTACGCCGATAACATGCAAATTCCCAGTAGGCCGATACAGCCAAATTTTTCGAAAGACGAACCACTCTACATTGAAGCTTATCACACATTATTCTCGGGAACCGGCATTCACTTTCTGAATAAGGGTAATTCTATAATTAGAGACGATTACGCCAACGGTTACACTCTTTTTGCTCTCGATTTTATTCCAGATCTATCCGCTAATTGTGCAGAGCATTGGAATCTCGTGAAATACGGAAGTTTACGATTAGAAGTGAGATTCGAAAAAGCTCTTTTCGTGACTATTAATTGTATTGTTTATGCCGAGTTCGATAACGTTTTAGAAATCGACTCCTCGCGTCATTGTCGACTTTTCCGTTAGAGTTAGCCCTATGGCTTCCGCGAGAAAATTATTTCCCCCGATTTTTTTCTCATCTAATTGCCCACAAGATGAAGAAAAAGCTTCAGTCTTGTACATGACACCGGCGTAGACGTTTCGATGTAAAAAGAGTAGCGAAAATTCGAATATCATGAATATAGTCATCGACATACAAAGTTTTCGCGATGTCAAAGAGAACTTTATTCCGAAAGAAATTGCGGTTCTTACGATTAATACAGCGATCATCGGACACTGGATTATGATACCACTTTATCCATTTGGCGATTTATCCGAGAGAGCAAAAACAACTGGTTCACACGAAATTATCACGGAATCGAATGATTCGACGGAAACGTCAATCCTAAATACTTTACGATACAACTGCAAGACATTACACGCCACGCTACATCTATAGCAGAGGACAAGAGAAGGTGTGCTATCTGAGTAATCTACTCTCCAGAAACGTATATAATCTGGAAGGAATTTCTCCGGCTTTAAAAAATCTATCAGATTTCGAAGAACGTGGATAGCGCTGTACGCATCACGGAATTTCGAACCAATGTTGAATCACATTGAGCCTTACGCAACGCTTACAAATTGAAACGATGGCTAACTATACGAAACAGCAATTCGAGCTATGATAGCCTTCCCTCGGAAAATTGGAGCAACGTCGAAAGCAAAAAAACAGACAGAGGAAATTTTTCAATTCAATTTAAAAATCAGAACCACGATATATCTCGCAACATCGAAACGAAGGAAAAATATCGTGACAAAAAAGTCAGACCAAAGCGAGGGCGAACAAGCGACAGACGAGGAGAAAAAAGATCTTCCAAAATTCGTCCCGTCGACGGATAGAGATAAAGCTAACACTAGCGTTTCGCAAACATCAAATTTTGAGAACTCTATAACGCATGTGCCGGCAAAAGAAATAAATTCTGAATTTGCGCAAACATTTCCTCTCTCACGCACTCCAACGACAAGAAATGAATTCATTGGAAGTTTTAAATGCATTACATCATCTCAGTGTTCAACATGCAGGAGTCTATCCGACCGACTGCCGAGGGTGTGGACGAGGTCGACTGCCATTGTCGCTAACACAGACGATCACGATCGATTTGGCCAGAACTGGGTTGCCTTCTACATCGACAAACACGATACAGGAACATATTTCGATAAGGCTTGCCGCCCTTGGACTCAAGATCCTCTTACGACTATGTCAAAACTCCATCACGTATCGCTGGAATACGACGACGCTACAAGGAATTCTTTCTCAAACTTGCGGGCAATACTGCTGTGTATTTCTATATTTTATGTGTAATGGTTATAATCTTAGCCAGTTTCTTAATCTGTTTACCACTGATTGTAAACGCAGTGACCGATTGATGGTACAGTTATTTCATAAATTTTTTCTTCGTTGTAAACATAAAAAAATAAATTCTCATGTTATATGAGAATTTATCATCATATTCAAACTCGTCTACTCTTTTAAAAAGTAAAATATAAAACAAATATTTTATGTAATATCATTTTTTTTCTCTTAAAATAAATAAACGTTTTTGATCTTGTAAATTTCGTTTGTTTCTTACACTTAACCTCATCTCCTTTTACATTAGTCATCTTTTCTCACATATTCCTGATTTAAATAATGTTCATTAAAAACAAAATATAGAAAAATTTTTCTTTTAAAATAATGTTTGAATCATCGCACCGATTACGGTGTGCCGACGCGAACTTGTTCTTTCCTATTTTATCTCCCCTTTCTCTCGAGTGAAAGTAAGAGTCTCCCGAAAATACTCGTAAAAGTCCTCGTCATAAATAATAAGAAAAAACCCTTTCGCTAAAACATTAGTACGTCGGAGACATTGAACGGCTGCAGCAAAAAATGATCTGCAGAACAAAAATCGTGCGCTATTCCGTTGCACGCACCTTCCCCTCTCTCCCCTCCGTAACAAAAAAATATCTCGGTCTCCATTTTCCTTGGTGTCCCAGTATTCATCCCTGGCGACACCCTCACTCTTCTTCAGTCATGGACCGGGCCAATCAAAATGCATCATTTAATTACCTCATTACTCACACCCTCTCGTCACCAATCAGGGCGCGCCATTTCCCAGACAGGCCACGCCCCCGGCGCCGGAAGTGGAGTAGTGACGGTTTGTTTTGACAGCCCATGGCTGCCCATATACTACTGATATTAAAGGTGTCAGTTCAAAATAAACATAAAACACAACAGGAAACATCAAATGTATCCTAAAAAATTTCAACCTTTAAAAATTTTAATGATTATCTAACAATATATATTACTAGAACAAGTAACTAATATATTATTGAAGATGCCAAAGTGAACATACATAAAGTGTATATATTATCTAAATTTAATATAATATATTACCATGAAAAGTATATATATTATTGATATGTATGAACATATGTTATTGATAGTGCGAGTTCAAAACGAACATACATACATACAAGTAAATCAGATTATAATTTCATTTTAGAAAATAAATGCAATATGTTATTCTTAATGCACAAAACATAAAAGTCGTTTATTGAGATTTGATTTGAAATTTATACTAGCTCGTACAATGAAAAATAATTGCTCGTAATTCCAGAGTACCAGTAATTTGTTGACTCGGAAAAAGAACATGGCGGCCTGTTTTTAAAAAACTTTGATGAGTTTCTCAGTGTCCACTTAGAAATCGAAGCTTTTACAGAGTAATCGAAAAGATGGGTGGAATGAAGCATAACTCTACTTAGGCTCTTTTTCAAGAAATTATTAGGTGTTGGAATTAATTCGTAGCGTTTTACAAGTGATGGGAAGTACTTTCATTAATGTATTTTTTAATGCTCATGTGAAATAAATAACATTCTTTCATTAAAAAACGCTACGAATTAATTCCAACACCTAATAGCTTTTTTATATAATATTGATCATAATAGGGAAATATATTGTAACATGTAATTTCTTAAAGACATTACATAAATTTATTTGATACTGTACCCGTTTGTGTATAATAAAAAAGTAGCAATTATTTTAATTTTTATTAAAATCAAGATTTTGTAATTAGACCTTTATTCCGCTCATCCCTTCAATTATTACAACATTTGAAGTACGAAAAGTATTACATTAGAATGATATTTTCAAAAGTTCTATAACGAAGTGAATATATATTACGTCAAATAATCAGTAAACTTTTAACCGGATAGCTTCTTTGTCCTTGATTGATGAGAACATTGTATTTATGAATTTTGAGTTTACTTAATATTTGCTTGTTTCAGGCAATAAGGCAACGTTTTTTGATCAATAAATCATTCGCTGAAAGTACGGTATAAACTTAAAATAGGAAGTTGATGCAAAAATTCGAAATTTTTTCTAAAGAAAGAGTGTAGACTTTTAATCTGAACCATTTTCATGACTCTTTTATTTCATCCATCCATCGAAAACAGGCCGCCATGTTCTTTTCCGAGTCAATAAATTGGTACTCTGGAATTACGAGCAATTATTTTTCATTGTATGGGCTAGTATAAATTTCAAATCAAATCTCAATAAATGATATTTTCTGCATTAAGAATAACATATCGTACTTATTTTCTAAAATGAAATTATAATCTGTTTTACTTATATGTATATTCGTTTTGAACTCACACCTTCAATAACATATGAGTTACTATTCATAGTAATATATTAAATTTAGATAATATATACACTTTATGTATATTCACTTTGAACTGGCACCTTTATTAATATATCAGTTACTTGTCATGGTAATATATCATCAAATAATCATTTAAATTTTTAAAGGTTGAAATTTTTGAGAATTCACTTTATATGTATGTTCACTTTGATCTGGCACCTTTGATAATATGTTTATTATTTATCATGCTAATTTATTATCAGATAATCATTTAAATTTTTAAAAGTTTAAATTTTTGAGGGTACACTTGATGTATATTCACTTTGAATTGGTATCTTTAATAATATATCAGTTACTTGTCATGATAATATATTATTAGTATAATATATTAGGTGTTGGAATTAATTCGTAGCGTTTTACAAGTGATGGGAAGTACTTTCATTAATGTATTTTTTAATGCTCATGTGAAATAAATAACATTCTTTCATTAAAAAACGCTACGAATTAATTCCAACACCTAATATTATTATTAGATAATATTATTAGATAATATAATATATTATTATTATTATATTAATCATTTAAATTTTTGAAAGTTTAAATTTTTAAGGATACACTTGATGTATTCACTTTGAACGGGCATCTTTAATAATACATCCGTTACTTGTTATGGTAATATATTATCAGACAATTTAAATTTTGAAAAGTTTACATTTTTGAAGATCTGTTTTTGAACATGGCCTGACCTTTTCATTTGAATAGCGTATATACGGAAGTGTTAATAATTATAATAATTCTCAAAAATGATATGTCGTAATATAACTTTATTACACATGATTGAATTTATAAAAAAATAATCTTTAATTTAGTAAAACAAAAATTGAAAATTTAAGAAAATTACGAGTGGTGAGGTATTTTGTTAAACAAAAAAATAAAAAAAAATTTTTTTTCTTTAGAACTTTAAACTTTTTACTGTTGAAACCGTACAACTTTTGTTTAAAAATTTTTTTCTATCTTTTATACTTCCGACGATATTCGGCTCGAAAGAAAAATATTGTCTTTTTTCAAAGGAGTTTCACCTCTTAAACATGAGTTAGCACACGTATAAAAAAATACGCGTCTCTTAGATTTTCGTGTTTTACAACATATTTCATGAAGAATTAAATCAGTTCTAGACAGTTGTAAAATTTCCCTTGTAAGACAAATGAAGAAAGAAAAAAGGTCTCAGAAGATTTCAAAGTGTCTCCGTCTAAAGAAAAGCTAATGTTATATCATCAGTCATCTAAAGTTAGAAAAACTATTAGAAAGAGCAAAAGTGAGAACTTTAAAAAATTTGTTAATAAAGTGGATCATAACTTCCAAGTTAAAAATTTTGGGGATATGATCTTTTTAAAGCCAAATATCCCTAACGCTCTTCTCATTGAGGACAGAATTTTTCCAATTATTGATAATTTGGCCTCGTCTTAGTAACAATCCTGAGCCTCCAATTAAATTTCGATATATGGAGAAAATTTTTTGTAAGTTTGGTCTGCTAGAATTATGTTCAATATTAGAGTCTGTCAAAATAGAGAATACTGCGAGTCCTGATTTAATAAAGAATTTGATCTTATCTCATCTCTTCCTTCATTGGCAGTTGAAATTTTACTGAATTCATTCAATTAAATGTTGTTTTCGAGTATCTTTCCGGAATTTTGAAAAGAGTATGATACATTGTTCATAATAATAAAGGTATAAGACCTATTTCTCTTTCTTCTTGTACTGCTAAGATATTGATTTGATAAGATAGTTTTAAGAAGATTGAAAAGATTCATTGAATTGGAAAATTTCTTGCCGGATTCACAATTTGACTTTATATTAATTTGGAAATAAATCGTTTTCTCAGGGAAAATTTCTGGGAGATCTATTTTTAGATATAAAAGGTGTTACGATAATGTTAATCTGGATCTGTTGTACAATGATTTGAATCATATGAATATTCCTTTATCTTATAAATTCTTTTTTAAACTCTTCCTATTGGACAGATTAGTAAAATTCTATGATAAAAAAATTCTATAATACATTATTTGCAGTTAGAAAAATACAGAAAGGCTTACTGCAGGGCTCAGTATTAAGTCCATTGTTATTTAATATATATATTAGGAAAATAAATATTCAAAATTTCTCATCATTGTTCTTCGATTTAGTTTGCTGATGATATTGTGATTCTGTCCAAAGACGTTAATTCTTTGATAATTAATGATCATCTAAAGAAAGTTTTTGAGTCTTTACATGACTGGTTGAGTTCAATTGACTTAGACTTGAAAATTAATAAGACTCAGTATATCATTTTTCACAGAACCAGGAAAGTTCAAATCCCGAATAGAACTAATCAACCAAGTGATTCCATTTAGTAACTCGATTAATTATTTAGGATTGATTATAGATTATGGTTTGAGATGGAAGAATCATATAAAATTTTTGAAAGTATCTAAACAACATATGAATATATTAAAATGGATCTCTGCCTCTTCATGGAGTATAAGTGCTCTAAATCAATTAAGTTTATTAACGCTACTTTGTTGATCCAATTTGAATGGGGTGCTTATTAGTATATTAATGCAACCAATTCATACATTGAAACTATTAATAGTTTATTATGTGCTGTATATAAATTGGCTTTAGGCCTGCCCAGGGCAGCGGCAAATAGAATTTGCTGAAGGTTTTCGGATCAAAGATCTTTTAATGTAATAATCAATAAATTATCTGAGAGCTTTCTATTTAAATGAATACAATTAAAACATAATCAAATTAGCAATAAACTTGATTATTTTGCAAAATTAGTCAATAATGGTTGCAAAAATAAATATTTCTTTTATACTTAACAAATGGAATGAAATCAAACATTTTAAACAACATTTATATATTTGGGATATTCATCTTGCTTTTGCGTATCCATTGATTCAGGAATTTTCTAAAATTCCAGTGAATTTTAAGTTTGGCTCATTGGCAAAAGCTTGCGGCAATCCCAAGAGAGCGTTTATCATCTTGATTAATTTCAGAACTAAATCCCAGCATGAGGTTAAAATTTTTATTGATGGATCCAGAATTGTTTGTGAAGAATGTAGTGACAAGGTAGATTCGGCGATATGAGTTCCTGACCTAAAACTTAATGTTACTTATAAATTAAACCAACTCTCTAGCTCATATGATGAAGCATGGGCTATCTCTAAGGCTATCTCCATCGATATGATCATAGTAGGAGGTTTCGATTTTGCTAACATTTGCTCGAACTCTCAGAGTTGTTTGAGGGCTATATTTTTAGGACACTCAAATAAGAGCAAATTGAATCTTTTAATTTCTGATATTCTAAATAAATTGAATTGTATTCGAAATAGTCCTGAGGGAAATAATATTAAATTTATTTGATATCCAGCCCATGTTGGCATAACTGATAATGAAAAGGTTGATCAGTTGGCTAAGAGACGGTAGCTATTTCAGGCCAATTACTCAAGAAAATCGATTTCAAAAATTGTTTATCGATCAAAACTAACGTCTTTGGTTAAAGACTAAGAATTTGGATATGGAGTTTATGAATTCCTTAAACCCTAACAAGGGAAAATATTTTATGGATTTAAATTCTGATTTTGATATATATTTTTTCCGTAAACTGCATATTTGCAGAAAAGATTTTGATAGGGCTGTGAAAATTATAATATATTAGGCTATGTATTTTTACTAACATTTTTTTTGTATAAAATTGACTGTAAAAATGATCTTAGCTGTGAATGTGGCTATGAGTTGCAGGATCTTAATCATATTTTTTGGGCTTGGGATTAAATCTGAAATTAGAGATGAACTAATTCAAACTCTATGTAACATTGAAATTTTTCCTCCTTTATCAATTTCATGTGTGATTGCTTTATCTAATATTAAAGCTATTAATTTTTTAGTAATTTTTGCTAACAAAAATAATTTTAGTTTTTAGTTTATTTATTATAATTTCATATATTCGTGGTCTTTTGCTGGTGAGAAATGTCATCCCTAGATCGCCTGTCGATGACTGGAGAGCCGTCTCCCTTCGTAGAAACGAAATGTTACTAAGAAGACTCTGGGAATTTTTTGAACTATCTCTCTACATAATATTGTATACGAGGTCTGTTCAAAAACTATCGCGAATTTTGTGTTTTTTCAAAAATTATTTATTTATTCAATGAATATCTATTTTGTCCTCTTCAAAGTAATCCCCATCAGATATTATACACTTGTGCCAACGTTTTTTCCAATCCTCGAAGCACTTCAAAAAATCATTTTTTGTGATCTTGTTCAGCTCCTCCTTCGATGCCATCTTTATCTCCTCGTAACGTAGCGTCGTCCTTTCATGGGCCTCTTCAGTTTCGGGAACAAGAAAAAGTTACAGGGGGCCAGATCTGGGGAATACGGTGGCTGCGGCATCAGTGTGTTGTTTTTGGCCAAAAATTCGCGCACAAGCAACGATGTGTGAGCAGGGGTGTTATCATGGTGCAAAAGCCAATTTCGCGGCGACCCGTCTCATGCCCAAATCATTGGTAAAAATCGAATGGCATGAGCCAATCGATATGTTTAGGTCCTCAGCAACTTCTCTAACGGTGATTCGACGATTGACCAATACTATTTTCTTCACTTCATCAATGTTTTCGTCTGTTGTTGACGTGCTCGGACGTTTGGCACGCTCTTCGTCGTTCACATCTTCTCGGCCCTCTGAGAACATTTTGTACCACCGATAAACGTTGCTTCGGTCCAAGGTAGCTTCATCATATGCCACAATCAACATTCGGAATGCGTCCGCGGACTTAATTTTGTTTTTCACACAAAATTTGATACAGATTCTTTGATTCATTTTTTGGAATAGGCAAAAATCGAAGACGAGCCAAAACACGTGCAAGCAAAGCAGCTGTCAAAAATTAACTGAACATTCAAAATGGCCGAACTTGTCGGCATAAGTGAGAGACATGAGTACCAACATAACGCCACAAAAAAATCGAAAATCGAATATACGTAACCGCGGAAATTCAAAATTCGATACTTTTTGAACAGACCTCGTATATAACATATATAGCATAATATATAGAGCATAAAATATAAGCAGAATCTCTATCTCCGAAGATATTTTACGCTGGATCTATAGATGAAGTCATGCATGGTACTGTGATCTTCGAATAAGATCAGGAAAAACTATACAGGAATTTTTAAGAAAAAGAAGGGAATTCTCTGCGCCGTGTTACGGAGATCCCTCCCCCCCCCCCATATAAGAGCATATCATTTAATCGCGCGATATTCTCTACATACAGAGCAGCTCCATATCGATAAGTGTTCCAAGTGCTCCAACTCGTCTCTCTTCAACCTGACCAGTCACGAGTTGCGGCACTTGCGCAGAGTACAGAGGTTCGCAGATATCCGAATCGTGCTTTATTTGACTGGTTCCGACGAGCGATCATGGTGTTACGGTGAGTCTATCATTGTAACGATCTCCCAAATCCGAAGCGTATAAATCATCGACATCTACCGCCCTAAGGTCGCAACCAGCGAAATTGCTAATTCGGCCGTAACAGTATACTTTCATATGTAATATATATTTTGTATTTTATATATATATTGGGTCATTTAAAAAGTATCCGCGGTTTTTTCATTCAAAAATTGAACAAAAAACCGCGGATACTTTTTAAATGACCTAATACACATATATATATATATATATATATATATATATATATATATATATACGAGGGCAAGGTGAAAAGTAACCGACCTCAACATGAAAACATGAACTATGTACAAAGTTTTTTGTTAAGTACCAAGTGTTATATATCAAATTACTCGCATTGAAAATATCTATAATTTCTCCTTTGACCACTTTGCTAAACAATTCACAGCTAAAAAGTTATAGCCAAAAAACCATAAGAAGAAAAAAAGCAAAAAACGAAAATTTAAGAAAAAAAAGTACGACTTGTTGTTGAAGATGCCGCCATCGAAGTCAAACTTTTCGGTATATATTCAAGTGTTATATATCATATTGCTCACATTAAAGGCGGCTACAATTTCTGCCTTGACCATTTTTCTCTACAGGTTAGCATAGGCTCGGTAGGCTTATAAGTTGCTGCGGCAGATTTGAAAAAAAGCGCTAACATATTTTTGACTCTAACTTTTTAGCTATGAATTGTTCAGAAAAGTGGTCAAAGTATAAATTATAGATATTTTTAATACGAGTAATTTGATATATAACACTTGGTACTTAACTAAAAACTTTGTACACAGTTCATGTTTTCATGTTGAGGTCGGTTACTTTTCACCTTGCCCTCGTATATACATATATATATACAAGGTGTCTCTTAAGATGGGTCGGGGCCGCATTGATGATGGAGAATGGATCAAAGGAAACAAAAAATTCTTATACCATGTTGAGATACTCGCTGTAGTTTTCGAATTAGAAAAGGAAACGTGCCAATATGCGGTTAAGCCGCGCCGCGAATTCGTAGGATGGCCCACACTCAAGCGGCGACGGCGCGCAGAGAGGGGGAAGGAGCACTTCGTCGATCCTATTCGAGGATCACAGTACCGTGTAGTACTGTAGATCTCTTTTGAATCAGTTTCAAAAATTCTTTTTTATTTAAGTAAAGAATTATCTTGAATATTAAATGTACCTGAGCCGTCATTTTCAATTGTAATGCTAACATTCTTGTTTGAACAGTTGTTATCACATGCAGTTTCGTCCAAAATACAAATTTCACTGCAGCTTACAGATTTACTAACATTATATACTTCTTCTGACTTTAATGTTGCGATATCGACCTGTACTTTTTCTATGACAAATGGTACTGCATGTAAGTAAGGATGATGAAATCCTATTCCTTGCATAATGTCTTTTTTACTGAAATGCAGACTACAAATTCGGTTTTTATCTTGTTTTTCTCAATTTGCAATTCGATTTTCCGACAGCAACAATCCATTTATACAAACGATTTTCATCATTAAGAGGAAATTTATTTATATAGAATATAATACAGCTTTTCCCAACAATATAAAATTTCAATCACAATTATATTAATTATATTAATAAATACATTTATGGAGCTTGTTTAATGAATAAATAGTACATTAAAAGAGAATGAAAGACTTTATTATATTAGCATTATTATACAAATATCCCGGTAAAAAATTTTTCATATATATATTTAAATAAGTATAAATATTAAATATGTATAAACGTATATAAATATTCATGAACATGATATATAATTATACATGAAATATATCTATATATGTTTATACATCACTTTTTTGTAAAATTATTTTTTAGTGTAATACTTTAGTGTAATAAAAATAATAATACCAGAATATATTTATATTTTATATATTTATATTTCATTATATTTATGTTTATATTTACATATATTTATATTAATAATACACATACATACATAATATTAAAATATTGTATTAGGTGTTGGAATTAATTCGTAGCGTTTTTAATGAAAGAATGTTATTTATTTCACATGAGCATTAAAAAATACATTAATGAAAGTACTTCCCATCACTTGTAAAACGCTACGAATTAATTCCAACACCTAATATTATTTTTCAACTGAATTTGGAAATACTTAATTTTAAAATATTTATTGTCTCTATAATAAATAGGTCATGAAGTACTTATGTAAAAAAATGAACATTACTTCCGATATATTTTATATCGACTTTTGTAATTTATCACACTACAAATTATAATTTTTTTATATTTTTGTTTTTCAGAACATAATAGAATGAAAGGTCACCATAAAATAACATTTGACATTTGTTATAATTTCTATTATGACTAGTAGTGTTTTTTCACATAAATTCACGCGATACTCATAGACAGGATACGTACACACATGGAAACTGAAACAAGGACAGCTTGGAATCAGGTTCATCCCTTTCTATCACATTGAGTCAGCAGTCTATTCATATAAATCTATATTAAAAAAAGGTCAGGTGATTAAAATTGATGAATAGCAAGCTCACGATGCTTGACGCTGCCGTAAAAGTACCTTCAGGGTAAAATGATATTCTCTGTGCTAATCGCTATGTAAAGGAATACACCCTGTGAGTGACAGTTTATCGATGTTGAGAGTGTGGCGACTTGCCATCAGAAGTCCAACGGGACTCGTTCGCGTGAGCATCACAGCCACCTTAAATAGAACATCAATCTAAATTCATTCTAAGCGTCTAAGGCAGGGCCTACACTACATTACCTTACTGGGCTGCGTTCAGAAACATCACTTGTTGGTGTGTTTCGATGACTTCAGTGAAGAAGT
Source organism: Acromyrmex echinatior (assembly GCF_024713525.1). Taxonomy (NCBI): domain Eukaryota; kingdom Metazoa; phylum Arthropoda; class Insecta; order Hymenoptera; family Formicidae; genus Acromyrmex; species Acromyrmex echinatior. Next base: position 16,022,893 of record NC_141857.1, on the reverse strand, counting down.
AGTGGGAATATCGTGTGTTTTTGGGTGGTGAATGTTCCCGAACGGCTTCCGTGTGGCGTGTGTGTCATCTCAATTCAAAGACATAGAAAATGGATTGCAAGATCCATGTGTCAAAATGGTTGATAAAAATAAGAGAGAGGGATCGTGGAAGACGGCCATCTTTCCATTCAATGGGAGAGAGAATGGGAGAGAGAATGAGAGGGAAATTGGCCGTCTTCCACGGTCCCTCTCTCTTATTATTGTCGACCATATTTGAATACTACTTAGATAAGGATTGCGCAGTCCATTCTCTATGTCTTTGTCTCAATTTCACCTCACTGCTCACGTTTAACCTCGAGCTAAACAATTCACCGGTGAATAAAAGCGGTGGAATGATTGTAAAAAGAAACGACGGCGGTATATGATTGTAAAAAGAAAGGAATATAAGTCATTCCTTCCACGGTTCATTACCGGTTCCTATTAAACATTTCACTATCGTACCGGATAATTATGTGTGCCTTCCAACAAGCGACACAAATGACATAATGGATCATTACATCCTTGTTGTTTGCCAATGTTAAACAAAGATGACATGATCATTGTGTCGCATCGCTTGTTAGAAAGCATACAATGTGTTGCTGTATCGACTTTAGACAATGATAAAAATTTCATCGTGAAAATTCAAGTTAATATAATACTGATTTTACAATGAGTCGGTAGTCTTATGGGCCTTCTACAATAAGCCATAGGTCATAAATTATAAGTCGTAAGTTAGAAATAAACCAATCACAGTAGTCAATTTTTAGTTTCTGACTTCTGATTTATGACTTATGATTCATTGTAAAAGGAACCATATTAATCTTAATGGATGAATTTGATCAATCAGTTATTCTTACAAGTTGGCTATTGGTCAACTTTACTGACTAAGACTTCCGATTCATTGTAGAATTAGCATAACAGGTTTGACAACTAACTATATTCTGATTGTAACAGATCTTATTATTGTAAATCCTTAAAGAAAACTGATATTAGTGATATAAAACTTTAGATGCGGGATGTTGCTTCATCGTCCAAAGATCTATTGTATTAATTCCTGCGAGACTTATTGTCGATCTTAGCACAGTTAGTTTTGTTTTAAATAGTACTGGATACATACAATTTTACAACATTTATACAAATAATCTGTTGTATAATGTGCATAAAATATTATTAAGGGCAGAGCGATATAAAAAGTAATTTAGAATAAAAATAAATAAAAAAATAGTAAAACTTAGACAAATTTTCTAGATTAATATAACTGCTCAAAATTTTCTGACTCAAGAATGCGATGTAATTATTGTAAATATAGAAGTTACAAAAATAGCTCTGAATCATGATGGTACATGGATGGCAAAGATCGAAGAATGATGAAATTTTATCTATAGAAGTTAGATTAAAATTCTGGCTCTACAATCTCAAAAAGCAAATGTAAATATATATCTTATATTTGTTTAGACTAACACTGCTTATATAATTTCGATTGGTCGATTCCCTTATGTACTATGCATTATGCATTATGCAAGTTTGTGCTGCGACCATAACGCACAGACTCCCCTTGTTTTTCGCACGGCGATTTAGTGACACTCGGTGTGACTCTCTCGACGTCCCGACCGATTTCACACTAGTGCACACCGAGTACACACGAGTATTTCCGAACGGCTGTATATTAGTGGCACATCAGTGTTTCCGAACGCCTGATGAGTCTAGTAGTGTGGGACCGGGACGAAATGCCGCAGCTGACCAAAAGCTTCGAGTCAGGCCTCCTTAGTGGACATGAATATCATTTTCGTACAACTGGATTCACATTGGTGATCCCGTGACGTGATCTAAAAACACGCACGTATTTCGGTCCCATAGGGACCCATATCCATAAGTATCTATAGGTATAAAGACGACCACACACACGGTCACACACGCTCGCGCACGCTCGCAATGCTTAATAGTGGCACCGGGCAGCACAGAGCAATACAGAGTAGCATAAAGCAGCATCGAGCAGCACAGGAGCAACAACGAACGACAGGAACGACAACGAACGATAATGAACGCCACCAAGCTACATCGATCACACTACGCTCATGCTTGATATTTATCATTCCGACGCAATCCGTTGAATCACGCCCTCATTGGGGTGGAGTCCTGTGGTGACTCGCCACTAGAGGTCCAACGAGACTCGCGTGAGCACCGCATCTACGTGAATTCCCCTTAAATAGAATATCAATCTTCATTTCAGGCTTAAATAAAACATCAAATTCATTCCAGGCATCTAAGGCAGGGTCCATAGTATAAGAATATAAGATATTTCATTGCGCATAATGGCGGAAAAGTACTAGAACAATCAATCAGAAATTTGTTCAAAATTTAGCGCCAAATTTAAATGCAGTGTTGGTAAAAATACATACATAACAATTATAAAAGCAAAATTAAAATTTGAAAAAATACAAAGCTCGTAAATAAATAAAGAAATGGGGTATGAAATAAAATAATGTTAACGAAATTAATGATAATAATGTTAATAAATGTAATTTAATTCTTAAGATCGGCTAAATGTACGATTAATATACGACTCTTACAATTTTGAACACAACACATGGGCATTTCTACAAATCAAATAGAATACGCTAATTATTTAGAAAAAAAATTGATAAATTACAATAAAGGAAATAGTTTATGAATGAATAAAAAGCACGATTTTTTATAGATATCATTATATATACTCTACTATTGTTGCTACATAAAACTTAAATAATTTTGCTTTTAATCCCTCATCGGTCATTTTGAACTGAACAAACTTCTGGAAAGAATAATGTCAATCAAGAAAGACCCGAGATTTGGTTCACGCACGATGTCCGCTTTTTCGTCACTTTTAACTTAATGTATGTACTTAATGTATACATCCAAGAACTTCGATTCTTTCCCTCGGAAATTTTCATAAACTGAAAAATGACCACTTTTCTACATTAATATTTATAATCCATGCGCGACACAACTAAACCTTACGTCTGTTTACAATTAAATTTGACGTAAAAATGAAATTTTTAAACCTGAATTTTTGAAAATTTTAAAAAAGTAACCGAGGGAAAGAATTGAAGTCCTTGGGTGCATACATAGCAACTATGGCGTAATAGCCATATTGCTTTTTACAATTTTGGATAAAATTGTGATTGGTTTAGGAGCAGCCGCCATTTTGGACTACTGCGCATTCTCAGGAACGAAATATCTTACATTCGTATACCATGATAGAGCCCACATTACATCGCCTTACTGATGAGTCTAGTAGTTTGGGATCGGGATGAAATGCCGCGACCGATCAAAAGCTTCAAATCAGGCCTCCTTAGTGAACATGAATATCAGTTTCGTACAGGCATCTACAAGAGAAAAAATCGAGATAAATCGAACGGAAAAATAATCGGTGAAAAAATTGATAAATTAAAAAAAACTATCAGTGATTTAAACTATCGGTGGTAAACTTTATTTTCAATTAATCGATAAAAAGCACCCAACTCTATGTGCAACTAATTTCAAGCATTAAGATTATATCTCTCTCTTTATGCTTATAGTGCGCAGATTGTTCAATTATCACAACAATCACTATATATAGGACCTACAGTTTTAATACTGATTCCGAATGACGGATTTTTCGAGAAGTGTTTCTGTGAGTAAGGGTACTCTCGGGAGATTGCCGGTCCTTTCCAACGGGAGATACAGGCGTAAATATTTGGTTCCTATCAATGCTTCCAGACATGCCCCGCACTCGCGCATGCGTGTTTGCAGCACAGTGCTGTAGCCATTAGGTTAGGTTAAAATAACGATGTGATACCGTGTCCACGAAGTGTGCGTGCCAAACCGGACAACGGGAGGTGCGAGGAATTCCTTGCCATCGAGTGTCTGACATAACTGGCTCCTATCAGGATCAAACCCGGAATCTCTGGTATAATAGACCAATGCATTGTCTGCCATGCTATGCTTGTACTCTGCTAAATTTTTATATTGTGACGTCAAAAGTAGGAAAATAAATAATAAGAAAATAAATAAAAAATAAAAGTTCCTAGAAAATATATTAATATGAAAATATATTTTAATGAACAACTTACATATAATCTTATGTATAATCGATAGAGCCAACTCGTAAATTATACTAAAAATTCTCCTTTTATATCGATAATTAATAAATAACCATATATCTGGAAATCAATTATGAATAACCAAAAATGAAATAAATTATGTTTACAACTACGAAAAACCGTTAAATTAATGACGTATAGAAATAAATATGATTTAATTTTTTATTGAAACAAGAAGTTTTCAATATTTTATAAACCTATTCTATTTTATAAACCTATAATGGAAAATGTTTTATTGAAAAATGTTTCTTTCAAATAAAATTAGGAAGAATTTTTATTATATGTTTCCTTGCTTTTGACATTGCAATCTGAGATAGTAGTGATAAATGAACAGCCTTATAAACACTGTTCAAACTTTTAAAAATGATTACTTAAAAATAATATGTGTTACATTATATATATTACCAGAAGACGATAGTGTCTCGAGTGAACATACCATCTTTTTATGGTATAAGTATGTATTTATGATTCTCGAGACCCTCCGGCCTACAACATTACTGCATTCACGCACATCCACATATACTCACAAATAAGTTAATATAAATTATATAAAAATTATTGAATTTAAGCTGCAGTAATATATGCAGCATGATATTCATTGTTATCGTATTGTCTGAGACATGTGCAGTGGCGTCAACATTAACTCAAAAGCAGCATCTTTTAAATTTGCACCGCGTAAATTTGCATCTTGTAGATCAGAACCAGATAAATCACAGCACTAAAAGAATAGCATGAATATGTAAGTACATATAGGTATAATAGCAAACAAAAGAAATTTTAAGGAATGTATTAAAATTTTTAGTTTCAAATACAGTATGACGAGACAAAAATACCTCTAAATCGGCACCGGCTAAAACAGCTGATCTCAAAATGCAATTCCTAAGAATAGCATTCTTTAATGTAGCTACTCGGAGGTTGACGGCTGCCATGTTACTGCCTTCAAGATTTGCACCTTTCAAATTTACACCTTCCATATTTGCTGGCAGACCACCAGGATCTTCAAAATTACACGAATGCAGATTGGCTGCAGCTAGATTTGCACATGACATTTTTACGCACACAAGTTGTGCGCCTTGCAAATTGGAATGAGATAAATCAGCGCGCTCAAAGCAACATCCTGATAGATTAGCACCTGCCAGACTACAGTGATGCATAATGGCGTACTATAATATAATGAAAAGCGGGTAAACACAGTTAAGGATTTTTGTTAGAACTATTTCTATCATCTAATTTGTTAGAACTATTTCTATCATTTGATTTGGTCAGTAGCGCATAATACGATTTTTTATTATTACATATATGTACTTTAGAAAAATTCTAGAAACACACCATACAATTATAGGCTGAGCGCTACATTTGATGATTACGTTGAAGGATTGCATATAATTTAATGCAAAAAATTGCATTATACGTTATTAGCTTATCTTTTAAATTATGAAAGTAAACGTACCTTAAAGTTAATATTTCTAAGATCTAATTTCGAAAGATCAGCTCTTACAAAATCAACTCCTTGGAATCTAAGTTCTGCGTTAGTTGGTGTAGACATAATTGCTTTAAGTACATCTTTGCGAGTTAGAGACACAAGACCCTCCTTTTGCAGTTCTTCTTTTTCTAACATTGTAGTAAGGATTCGAATAGCGCCTTCAATGCCATAAAAACAAGCTTCTGCCAAAACTCCTGTATCAAAACATTAGTTTTACTATAACAAATATGTCAATCGTATAAAAACGTAAACAAAATTCATATATACCAGCTACATTAACATTAGAATCAAGTATTATTTGATCATGTCTCAAGTAATTTAACAATGGTTCAAAATAAGTAGGACTTCTATCAATTAGATATGCTCCACTATGATCCTGTCTACTTGGTTGTATAGCATGCTCACTATATCCAGTTTCTGTAAACATTCTATATAAAATGTTGTATTACATTATTTTATAAAACAATTTTCTCTTTTTTCATCATTCATACTCTATATTTAACATGTAGATTTGATATTCAACAACTAGTTTTTATACTTAAATTATTGTAAATTATTGTAGCCTTCATTCGTATTCAACTTTAAACCTTAAATCAACCAATGTTAGTTGCTAAATTATAATTGCAAATGTATCATAAAAAATGATGATACTGAATCAATGTAGGATATTCACGTGAGTATATCGTTTTATTGTTTAAAAAGCATCGAGATATATCCTCTGCTCAAAAAGTACCCGGAATTTTTTAATGAAATGCAAAATTTTTAATTTTAAAATAAAATAATTTTAATTTTAAAATAAATTAATTTTATCCCTCTCCAAAAAAATCACCATTCGAGATATGTATACATGTGCTAGCGAGTAACCGACTCTTCGTACAGCACTTTTCATAGGCTGCTGAAGATATAATAGTCTTTAGTCCCTTCGTCGAATTTTTTTTATGGAATCAATCGAATTTTCTCTATAGTGATAATTTGTGTTTTGAAAACAAAAAAAGTGGCATATCTGGTGAATACAATGCATGGGCGATATTTGTTGTATGTTTGGTTAAAAAGTCACGTACAAGAGATGGCATGTGTAACAGCGTGTTATGCTTTAGAACCAATTTGAATTGGCTTGAACACATCTGATGGTGCGGTCCCATGGTGCGGAATTGGTGCAGTGCGGAATTAGCGGAATCATGATTGATCGTGGCTTCATTCTGATTCCGCTGTTTTCTGCTGCGCAAATTTATTTCTTTTGCGGATTCCGCCGATACTTGCCTGTATGCGCATGCATGTACATGTACTTATAAAAACTAACCTCATTAAGCTGATTTAAATGTCTTCTGCAAGCGCATCTTCTTCTTCTTTTTCTTATTGGTTAGTGGTTCCTATCTCCCATATATATTGAACGGAAACAATACGGCCAGATCACGACGTTGAATTGTACGTAAGCTTTGATAATGAGATCCTGCAGGTTTCGGCGTTGCGAGACGAAATAATTCGCCGTTGAAAACGAAGCTTAAAAAGGCTCTGTCTCTCGCGGCGAGAGACAAGCGACACAGAGTGCCGCTGGGACGGGATAGAGGGTCCGGGGCCGACGCAAGTGTTTGCGCATACGTGTTTGGGGAGTGCCGCGAATTGACACCGCGAATGTTTGAGTTATAATAGGCGGTCACATGCGAGACTAAAGCTTGCAAAGAGGCGACAAATTTTTGCCGAAGACTTGCGTAAGACGGAGTTTATGACTTCAAGAGGATCGAATGGATTGTTCGATGTTAAGCTTCGAAGTGTCGTACGAAGTGGAAGGGCATGAGGTTCTGTGATAGGGCAAAAGAAAATTATATGAACTAGATGAGAAGAGAAGTCGCAGGGGCAAGAAGGATCGTCTATCAAATTTTTTCTGAAAAGACTTGAATTGGAATTACAATGATTGCTTCTCAAACGATTGATAGTGGCAATAGACATGCGGGAGAGATGAGAGTCATGAAATCATGGTTTACCATTTTCAGAATAGAAGTTACCAAAGTAACAAATACCCCTGTCACGAGATGTCTTTCCGATGAAACTCTCAAAATTTGCTTTCAGACTTTTTTAGGAATATGGAATAAATCAAAGTACGGAGCTTTAAAGTTAGTATCTGAACCCTTGCGTATTATCCTTTTGGCTAATTGATCTACCATCTCATTACCTTGTATGCCACAAAGACGAGATCCAATGAAGGAATATATTTCTAAATTTGGTCTCTTCATTTAACGTATATAGTCAATAATATAGTTGTTAGTTTTGTTGTTGTATCCTCACAGAGCGTCGAGGACGTTCTTTGAATCTAAGAAGATTACAATGCGATTTAGATTTCTGTGGATAGCTATAGACGAAACATTGTAGATGACCCAAGCTTCAGCCGAAAACACAAAAGCGGAGGAGGAAAGCTTGAACATGTATCGCAAATCAAGCTGGGAAGAGTAAGTAGCAGAGCTGATGAATGTATCCTCAGATTTAGATCCATCTATATAAAATATGGCTTGAGAGATCAGATCTCTAAGGGTGACGTAAGGGTCTAAAGACGAGCTGGCCTAATTAGAGAGGAAGAGTTTAAGAGTTTTAGGCGGGGATTTAATATAATCGATAGCATGTAATAGTATAATACAATGAAAGGAATTCTGAAAAACAGGAAGAGCGGAGATAATATACATATCATTTTTATACTGCCACATACAAAAAAATACGGTTGCTGACGGGAAATTTTTTGGTAGGTATGTATATTGTGAAAGGGTTGTGGCACAATCACAAAGTTCCAAGAGCTTTGTTATGACAGGGTAGTACTTATACCCGTATAGAAATAACTTTAAGGAAATATGTGGAGGCCAGGAATTTGAATCTGTGGTACAAAAGTGATAGTTTAGATTTAGCATTAATGCATTTATAAAGCATTTATGCATTACATTGATTGGGGTAGATACGCGATAACTACAAGCCAATCGCAGCGCCTGGTATCTTTTGTAATTTTCCAAGGTCTTGGTTATTGTTCAAAGCAAAAATAAGAGAAGCATACTCGAAAGAAGTTCGAATCATAGAGTTGTATATATAGAGAAGTAAAGAAGGGCGCCCGACCAAGTAGTTCTAAGGACGGAAATAATAGAGTTTAATTTTTTCTCTTTGTTAATTACATATGCCATATGTTGCTTGCCTGAAAGTTTGGGGTCTAATATTATACCCAGAAATCTAACTATTGAAGAAGAGAGAATATCAGTTTCTCTCAGTGTAACCGAACAGTTAATGTGAAAATTCTTATACTTTTTGGAGAAAATCATCAATTGAGTATTGGAGGAGGAGATCTCAAGATCTCTGTTATTCAGGAAGGATCGAATGTTATTTAAGGAACATTCTATTGATTGTTGGGCGACTCTGGTATTAGCGTGGAAGGAAAATATGACAATGTCATCCGCAAATCGAAACAAGTGTATGTCAAGTGATAAAGAATCGTTGATATCTCTAAGATAAATATTGAAGAGCGTGGAACTGAATACTGACCCTTGAGGGGTGCCTTTACGCGAATGATAGATGGGAGAAAGAGATCCCTGTATCACAAATTGGATCTTGCGAGAGATAATTAAATTATAATGAATTTAATAAAGAGAGGAGGAAAACCCAAATTGATGAGATCTTGGATTAATATGTGAGATAAGACATTGTCAAAAGCGGATAATATCTATGAATACAGCCACAGTGTCCTGAAAAAGGATAGACCTTGTGAATATAAGCGGACAAGATAAGAGTGTCTTGAAACTTAAATTTCCTAAATCTGAATTCGTTAAGAGAAAACGATGAGTCGAGCCAAGCAAGAGATTCCAAAGTCCTATCAGGGATAGTGAGAGTCCTCAGAGAACAGGGGGACAGAATTTATCTATGACTTTTTGAATTTTAGAGGTTATTAATGAGGAGAGAAGACAGAATGAGGCGACGGTTCTTAAACGTTTGAGCATGCATCAGACCTCCGTAGAGGGGGTGCGAGAGCTGAGATTTTCGCAAAAAGTTCTCCAGCTTTTACTCTTAGCACATTGGAGAGTTCTTCGAACTCTCTTAACCGAGTCTCGATATGTTTCGTAGTTTTCAGTAGTCGGAGCCTGTTTGAAGGCTTTTAAGTATGCGACCCGAGACTTAACCGCCTCACCACATTCTGGAGTCCACCAGGTGCAGGGAGAGGAGCGAGCACCAGGAATGTATTGTTTATTGTTGTTGCGAGAGTGTTTGGAGGGTAAGCGATTCCAAGACTTTTCAAAATGCGGCGAATAAATGTGTAATATCCTTCTTCTGTAGAAACTGAAAGAGCACTTGCCAAAGTCAGCAATTTCCCATGCATGTTCCGCTAATCAATGATTTACACACAACCATTGCTCGCGCATAAGGCAAATTTTATTAGAGAAGAAAGAATGGATTTAATTTGCAAATTATATTGATAGAAATAGGGAAGTCGCTGTCCCATGGATCGCACCCGACGGACACATCGCAGAGCGGTGAAATATTTGAGGAAGAGAACACAAGATCAATAGTGGAAGGGGCTCTGATGGGATGATTGAAAAAGGTTGGAATGGAATCAGGACTAAAACAAGAGAGATTGTAAGAGTCTGTCAAATCTGAAAGAAGAGAGCCCGCAGAATTGGTTCTAGAAGATCCCCAAAGAGGATAGTGAGCGTTGAAATCTCCAAGGAGAAGAACAGAATTAAAAGAGTGATAAAAAAAAGAGAGAGTTTGTGATATTTTTAGGAAAGGGGGTATTGGGACGATATATAGTTATAAGAGGAGAATCATTAAAGAAAATATGAATAGCTAGCATTTCGATTGACGGGAGAAGGGATGGTAAGTTTCCCAAGACTTGATATTTTATTGGACTACGTGAAGACTGCCATACTTCTGATGTCTTTGTTATTGGAATTTAAGCGTAAATAATTAAAGCCTCTAATCGAAAAGTTCTCAATGGAATTAAGGCACGTCTCCGCAAGAATAAGGATGTCCACACTTTCAACAATTTTTTCAGGTTTCTTAGAGGCAGCACCGCGGCAGTTCCAGAAAATTAATTTGATGAATTGAGGGTTATGTTGAAGCAGAGAAGAATGATGATGAAGATTATTGTCCATTTTAAATATTATGAATCAATTGATCAATCCATCTTATGGATTTGTCGTAAGCAGTTGCTAATTTGTGGATCAGAAGAAGATGAAGGAATATTGCCATTGATTTTTTGTAACATGTTAGAGAGGATAAATACGATTCGTAAGCTTTGAGATAGAAAAGTTGGAGGGAGTGGTGGAAAGATAAAAGGAGGGAGAGGGGGTGGAAGAAGAGAGAAGATTGATAGGAGTACCCGAGGAGCGGGGGGAGAGAGAAATAGAGTGCTCCTCACCGATCGTCAGGAGTGATAAGGCAAGACCTGTGGGCATTGTGAAGATCTGAGGAACCACCATTGGGCCCTCCTGATGGGGAGCTGACAGAATAGTATCGGGACATCGTACTTTTTGAGGCTGAATTCTGTGGCGTGATTGAAAATTTCCTGCGGAGGAGGGGCCCGCACTTTATCGCTATAGGATTGGATGGGTTCGAAGGTTTGCGGGTGGCCAAATTCTGGGATTGATCCGAGTAAATCATAAGGGTTAACGTCAGAGAAATTGGGAAGAGAAGAAAAAATGGGAAGGGGAAGAGGAAGAGTTCTGGACTGTGATGTCTGGAAGGGAGGGGGGAAAAGGAGGCAGAGAAATGTGAAGAAAGAAAAGGGAAATTACCGGGGGATGAAGGGGAAGAGAGTGAAGAATAATTTGCGATGGAAAATACTAAGCCTGTTGCGACCTCAATATAAGATACATTTTTAAAAGCGTATTAATATACTTGCCTCTGTCTGAGGTACATGGGGCATTTATTAGAAGAAAGAAAATGTTCTTGACCACAATTACAATTAGTATTTGGTGGGAAGATGATAACAAGGACAATCTTCCATGCTTGCTTTGCTTACATTTCGCACAGCGAGCTGCGCTCTTCTGAACCGACATAGCCGAACCTCAAATAAGCACATTAGGACACGAGGGATATATGGAAGCATCGGGAAGGAAACATGCATGAAAGTGAGTGCACGAGAAAGAGCCTTTTGGCCTTGGAATTTAGTCAAGATGGATTGCGTGGGGATAAGCTGAGACCTTGTCGGCGGCCCGCCGACTTAACCTCAACTAAGAAATTATTACCGACCAACTTTAATACAGTATGGCTAACTATGATTAGATTTAAACTAGCAGAATCATTACTTTTTGAGATTTTTTGTAGAAGGACCACATAAGGTGGCATATCTTTAGAAGAATACTTGCAAATTGTATCCAAAGGATTCCTCGGCGATCTGCTCTTGGCTAAGCCTTCCGATGATGGCGACTTACGGGGGGTTGCCTTAACTCTCCTCTTCTGGTTAGCGCTTCTTGTTGACGCGACACGAGACCGCCGTCATTACAGCGTTCTTCTCGCCACGAGTGGCCGAGGAAGTCGTATCGTTTCCGCTAGAAATGGGCATCTTACTATTTATATCTGGATCTCTCGTGGATTTCATAGACTCGTCTTGAATGTCGAATGTAGAGAGCTCCCCATCTCCTTCTAAGGGAAAGGAGGAACGAGATCTTTCCAAGTTTTTACGAATAACATCTTGCGACGAAAGAAAGGTTTTATTCGCCGAAGCTTCATTTGCAACAGTGCATTGATTATTTTCTCGTTCTTTATTGAGTTTCTTACCTTTCTTTCCCCGCGACGAACGAGAGCATTAACGGCAATACCCCAGCAAGTCACTCTAGCATTGTCTAATCTAATTGGCGATGAAGCTCTGGACATCTTATTAATGTTATTAAGTATCAAATTCCTCTAACGAGATTGACGAGAAAGTTTGTTTAAAACCATTGGAAAGTTGAAGAACGCGAGTGAGGCAGTGCGCCGGGCGGAGTGAGGGAAGCAGGGTTGATAAAAAACGTGTTAAAAAAAACATTCAATTTTTTTTGTTTAAAACATGTTTTTAATGTTTTATATATGTTTTAAACAGCTTTAGAAAAAAATCATGTTTAAAACAAAAAAAACATCTTTTAAACATATATTTATATTATATTTTATTATAACGCATTTTTACTTTCGAGTATTTTGAAACGTTTCTGAAATACATTTTAATTACACCTACTTCCTCATTTTTCTTAAATTTGAGCGTATTATCACATAAACATATGTATATTGAATGTGTTGTTTGCTATTTAACATTTTATTTGATTGTATATACAATATTTTAATTTATGCAAATTTAAACAATAGCATGACATTTTGCTTTCCTTTATGCGTATTGATTACTCACGGCTCCTTTTATGAGATTTTTATTTCAAAATAATTCCTTGAACTAATTGTAGTTCTAATATTAATCTATAATTTACGTTACTGTAGATTTTTAATTTTAAGCTGCTGAGCTACTTATATACAGAGTGTTTGGAAAATAATGGAAAATAAATCTTTTGCATAGGGGCAGAATGAACTAAACTGAGAAGAAAAGTACTCTACCATTTTGCAATTTTCGTAATAGTTAACAAGATATTAATTGCTAAAAATTGACGAAAATTGATCTTCAATAATTTTAACTCAAATACTTATCAACTTTACTATCAAATTGTAAAAACAAAAATTATTTATTTTCTTCTCATAGAACTCTATGAATTTTTTCAGAATTTTTTATCAACTTTTTAATACTTTCTTACTTTCTTAACTCTTTAGTATTTTCTTATTTTTATCAATATAAGAATATACAGTATTAAAAAATTCTGAAAAAATTCTAAAAAAATTCTTAGAGCTCTATGAGGATAAAATTAACAATTGTTGTCTGTTGCAGTTTTTTTATAAAGTTGATAGCATTCGAGTAAAAAATTATTAAAAATCAATTTTCAGCAATTTTTATCAATTAATATCTTGTTAATCATTGCGAAAATTGTAAAATGATAGAACACTTTTCTTCTCAGTTTAGTCCATCCTGCCTCTATGCAAAAGATTTATCATTATTTTAAATACCCTATATACATAAAGATATATGTATACATATGCATGTATATACATTTATATACATATATTTTGCAATACACTCTACTTTTTTGTTAATTTTATAACTAAACTACTGTTTTCTAAGCAAAACTAACTTTTTAAGACTATTTTTATGGAAGGCCACATTATCATCCATATTTCTCTTCGATTTGCCATTATGCAATGTTGCCACATTTTTATTAATAGTTTCGCAATTTTGAGTCAAGAATCGATTCAACAACATTTTAATGAATATAATTATCAAGTTTTAAATATTCATCATTAACCAAGTTATCGTGTAAAATGTAATTGGAGTATCACTTTCTTCTCTACTAAATAATGTTAAAAACACATTTTTTTAAAATAACGTTTTAAACATTTGTTTTAAATTGTTTTAAAAAAAAGCATATTTAATTTAATCTAATGTTTGAAACATGTTTTAAACATTTAAAAAAAAAAGTTTTAACAAAACAATCCTGGAGGGAAGCCGGTCGAGGGGAAGATCGGTCCGCTTGGCGATTCACGCATATTTGATTTCATGCGTTAAAGTTTGCTAAATTTATATTTTCTCAACAATAAATTGACGTGAAAACCTGATTTTTTTTAATCTGAGATAGCTCTAGACGAGATATAAACAAATAGCTTAACCAAATGTTTCACAAAGTAACTGTAACCATGAAATTTTTAGTTTTTTGTTTCTTGAATTTTTATTTTTTCGATTTATTATTAAAAAATTACGTTTGAGTATGGAGTGCATGTCTAATTAACAAATTTAAATCACTTTAGCTATGTTTCTTTATTTAATATGCTGTAAAAAGTATTTGATTGATTTTTTTAAATTTAATTGCAGATGCAAATGACGTATGTAAACAGATAATTAATAGTAATTTGCCAAATGTTAGCATAACTGTTAAAGATATAACACTATCTTTCGCAATTATAAAAATAAATTAGTGTTACATGAAAAATATATTTTGCACTATATTCAACAGTTACACTAACATTTGGTAAATTATTTATTATTTTTTTACATATGTCATATTTGCATCTGCAATTAAATTCACAAAAACAATTTTGTATTGATAATTCCGTACATTTAATTGTCCAACTGACAACACTTTTTACAGTATATTAAATAAAGAAACATAGTTAATGTGACTTAAATTTGTTAATCAGATATGCGTTCCATACTCAAAACGTGATTTTTTAGTAAACCGAAAAAATAAAAATTCAAAAAAGAAAAAATTTTCTAAACTAAAAATTTCATGGTTACAATTTAAGAATTAACAAAAAGAAGAGCATAAAACTATAGCAAGATATTCTTTATGATATTTAATATATAATTACGTTTATAAATAATTTAGACGTTTCGTCAAATCACACAATCTGGCTATCTTCAGTAAAATTATAAATATCCATAAAACAAATTAAAAATAATTCTAGAATAATCTAAACTTTTGATGCACATATAAATTGCGGACACATGAAGGTATGGATAAATAATAATATACAATGTCACGATGAATTTCCATCTGCGTGAAAAAAGTGCTTAAGATTCATTATTTTGTCTGTAAAACAGATAACGAATTGTTAATTCCTATTAAATTGACTAGAAGATATTAACGATATTATAATTTTTTAAATTAAAATTTGGCAATTCTTGTTCTATATAATTTGCAATATGATAATTGGCTCTGCAACCACGTTTTATGATGTACTCTTACAAGAGGAAAGAATGCGTTGATGTATATTTATACTTATGATCGCTGAATTTAATATTAAATTTATGTAAATTCTGTGTTTTATAGATATTTGTAATTTTACTGAAGATGGCCAGATTATGACCAAAACGTCCAAATTATTTATAAAAGTAATTATTAGGTGTTGGAATTAATTCGTAGCGTTTTTTAATGAAAGAATGTATTTATTTCACATGAGCATTAAAAAATACATTAATGAAAGTACTTCCCATCACTTGTAAAACGCTACGAATTAATTCCAACACCTAATATATAATCACGAAGAATATCTTGTGATGTTTTATGTTCTTCTTTTTGTTAATTTTTGATTTATAAACCACGTTTGTTATAATTATATATTACAATTTAAGATTTTTTTAATAGCAAATTCAATTCTTCCTTGATAAATTGGTGTCAGACGGAACTCTTAATTTTAAAAACTAGAGCCACGATGATTTTTGGAAAAAAAATTGTTATTTCGGCTCTTAATAATCGGAAGGCAATTTTTTTTTAATTCGTAGAAAAATGAAATCAGATATCGAATGCTTCATACGGCTATTTGATATGATGCATATTAACAAAATTAAAATCCAAAAATTATGTTAATCGGGCTCTCGAAATTCAAAAATTATTCAATAATTTATGGACAATAAGAGCGTTACACAGCGCGGGAATTGGTGCGCAATTTATATAACAATCTTAAAAATTCACATAATATATTAAAAACAAATACTTCCAATACAAACTTCTTAAAACCGTTTCGGTTTACTTCAAATCATCTTCATTCAATTCGTATAACATTATAATAAATATATAGGCAGGAAAACGTTGAAAGGTTAAAATTATGCTCTATGTGAGACCGAGGATAAGTATCTCCCTACTGTCTGGTTGGGAATAGCCCAATATCTGTCTCTTCGCTTCTTTAGTGACTAACTAAAGAATACAATAGGCATAATTATTATCAGACATTATAATGAATTCAATGAATACTTATTTCATCCATCCTCCTTCTTCACAGATCAACTCAGTTGTTCAAAGCGCATTTCAATTATAAAAGGTACGATTACAAGACACACATTTTCATTATCAACAAAAGTATAAAATGAAACAATATAAAATATGTAATCGTCACATGTGTTATCCAGATGGAAGTCAAATACGCAATGACCGTCATATATAAATACAACACATATACAATCAACATATACAACATATACATATACAAATCAAGCGCCTTATCCGTAGAAATAAACATAACTATACATCAAACTATTATAATAAACAAATAACTAAAAACGAGAATAAAAGAACACAGAAATGACATCAAAAAAAGTCCTGATACTGTAATCACACAACATAGGTTGGAACGTAGTCATGAATTTGAATGAGAGAACGTAAGAATCTTAGATAGAAAAGGACAATTGAGTAGGAGGATCATTTCGGAAATGCTGAATATAAGATTACAATCAAATAGTTTAACAATAAGATGGAAACAAGACCGTTTATGTTAAATAACATTACTTTAAATCCGAAGCGCCATTACGGTCTAAGTATTAAGATGTTGAACTAATATATATATTTTTCAAACGAATGAATTAATTTCAGAAATAATAATTACGTGTCGATATGGTTGTCGACATTAACGCAATTGATCTGAAATGTTAATAATCCCCCCAAAATTCCCCAAGTTAATCTTAAAAAACTGTAATAAACTTATTGCGAAAAAATATTTTTAATAGTTTAACTGCAAAAAATCGTTGTGTTATGAAGTATACGTAATAGTGCAACTCTTGAAAAAAAAAAACCTCTGTAAATTGCTGTGTGACTGCTCAAAGATAAAGAAAATAAGTTTTCCGCAGACAGGTTTTTAATGAACAAATAGCTTTTTGCAAAAACTAATGAACATTTCAGGCTTGTTCAGGGCAGGACGGTCCGTCATTACAAAGGCTGCATTTTATAAAAATTTTAAAACTTTGCGTTTAAATCTCAATGAACAGAGAGCAAGTGAAAGAAGGCCTTTTTCAGTGTTTTTATATTTTTTTTCTACTGAACTAATAGATCGATTTTAATGTTTCACGTCTCATTTTGTAGGTATTTCGAATACATTTTTTATACAAAAATTTTTTTCATACAATCAATATCTTTCGTTTATAAACGAAAAACGTGTTTTTTGCAACTATTCGATTTTTGGTCGCATATTTTCTTCACAAATCTCGAATCTCAAACATACGCATTTGTTTTCTGATGGCCTTTCGAGACTTTCGTGAAGAGAAATGTTAGTTTATAATTTTTTTTCTAGTAAAATTCTACTTCTACTGAACTATTCTTGCTACTCGAGTTTATGAAGAAAAGATATACTATATAACGCGCATGAAAAATCGTAAACAATTAAATCTCGTAAATTGTTTTAACATGATTTATATTATTCTGGATTAATGAGAGGGGTACTATTACTACAATTTATTAAAACTTATATGTTATTTAGAATACCCCCTTGTTGATGCCTAGGGCCGCCGAGATTGCTGAGAAAGCATTTTCGATCGCTTAAAACAAGTGAGAAGGAGCTCGCTGTCTTATTCACTCTCGGCGCGCCGCAGACGAGCATACGGACATGGGCTCGTGCTTAAGTGTGTAGTTACTGGTTTTGCCAGACCGCTGATTCTGTGTTGCCACCATCAACGCAGAGTTCTTGGCTAAAAGTCATGGCATATAAAAAAATTTAAAGACGTAAGACTTAGCAGTAATACTTAACCTGAACAAGCCATGACACAGAAAACTTAAGACCTTACGTCCTATCAATCCGATTCGATAATTTCGAGATTGCGCACTCGACCGGGCTTAAGAATATTCATGTTCATTCATTTTTTTTCGTTACAGATAATATGTTCAATAAGTATAGTTTTAAATATTTTATTCACTGACATATTATCCAAAACATTTATGTATATCTGTATTTACAAATGTAAAACAACACAAATCTCGCGAGTAATTCGTTATTCAATCAATTACTATCGCCATATAATCGTTATGTTATAATTAGTATTATAAATCGTTATGTTAAATTAGTGTTTAACACTTCTCATTCTTTGTTGTACAACGACAAAACTTATCTGTAATGGATTCTTTATTAATACACCAGCATTAAATTTTAATAAGCAAGTTCTGTTATAACGTTAACATGTTCGTCAATAGTATATTGCGAGACCGAATATTTATTGATATTTCACAATTAGCAATAATGTAAATAGACTATCTGGATTCTTATCATAATATAATGTTTATTATAATGCTAAAATGTGATCAATTAACAATTATGTATTTAAATGATAATATATTAGGTGTTGGAATTAATTCGTAGCGTTTTACAAGAGATGGCACAAGCAGTACACTATTTCGTTGTTACCTATAGTTCTGTATACATTGTAAACATCTATCATAGGACGTCATTTGCCGTACATAACCTTTCTTGAAATCATAAATAACAATATTGTATAATTCATTGAATATGTCAAAATTTGTGCCAGATAAAGTGTTTTTGCGGGGAGTTTTGCTTCATTACTTTAATATGAACAAAAGTGCAGCTGAAGCTCATCGTATTTTAGTGGATGTGTATAGTGAACATGCTCTGGCTGAGCAAACGTGTAGGAAGTGGTTTGCACGTTTTAAAGCTGGTGATTTCGACTTGGATGACAAGGAGCGACCTGGTCAGCCGAAAAAATTTGAAGATAACGATTTGCAGGCACTGCTCAATGAAAACTCATGTCAAACACTTAAAGAATTATCTACGTCATTGGAAGTTGACTTCTCAACAATAGGAAAACGTCTTAAAAGTTTGGGCATGATCCAGAAGGAAGGACATTGGGTCCCATATGAATTGAAACCAAGGGATATTGAGAGACGTTTTCTCACGTGCGAACTGCTGCTTCAACGGCAGAAAAGAAAAGGTTTTTTGCATCGGATTGTTACCGGTGACGAAAAGTGGATCCATTATGACAATCCAAAGCGCAGAAAGTCATGGGTTAAGCCCGGCGAACCATCAACATCAGTGGCAAAGCCCAATATCCATGGCTCAAAGCTCCTGCTCTGTATTTGGTGGGATCAGAAGAGTGTCATATACTACGAACTGCTAAAACCGCATGAAACCGTTACTGGAGATCTCTACCGACGGCAACTGATGCGCTTGAGCCGTGCATTGAAGCAAAAACGGTCGGAATACTTCGAAAGACACGATAAAGTCATCTTGCTGCACGACAATGCTCGCCCACACGTTGCAAAACCGGTAAAAACATACCTGGAAACACTTAAATGGGAAGTGCTACCGCACCCGCCGTATTCTCCTGATATTGCACCTAGCGACTACCACTTGTTTCGATCATTAGCTCATAGCTTGTGCGAGCAGAAGTTCACATCTTACGAAGATTGTACAAAATGGTTCGATTCCTGGATTTCATCTAAAGATGAACAGTTCTTCCGACGCGGTATTCATTCACTGCCCGAAAGATGGTCAAAAGTAGTAGAAAGTGATGGGAAGTACTTTCATTAATGTATTTTTTAATGCTCATGTGAAATAAATAACATTCTTTCATTTAAAAAACGCTACGAATTAATTCCAACACCTAATACATTTCGAGAGATCATAGAAATATTGAGCTACAAGTGTTATATGAAAAGCTTCATAAAAACTAACGTGCAAATCACAGAATGTCTTGATTTTAAATATTTGAATTTTTAATATTTCTCATTTTCAATTAAATTTTTTTGTTTTAATTTTGGACAAAAGTGGTACAAAATATGTTATCCAAGTCTTATTAAAGATAGATTAGATTAATTATATTAATATTCAGCGAATATACTTAAAAATAATGTTTTTTACTTAGAAATTATAATAAAAATTAATAAAAATGTGTTGATTTTTTATAAATAACTTTTCATATATTAATTTTTATAACTTCATATTCAATTTTATACAAGTTTATACGTAAGTAATTTTTTGTTTTAGAAATTAGAATCATAAATTTGAGATATGACAAAATAAAACATAAAATATTAAAAGACAAAAATAGAATCAAACAAAAGTTATATATTAAATTGTCGATCTCAAGTAACGATTTAAGTATTAAGAAATGAAGCTTTCATTCAAATTAAGTCAACGCATATCATTGAATATTTCATTTGATGATACAAGTAAACACTAATGTATCTGTCTTTGTTATGTCTTTGTTCTCTGAATGCCAAGAAAGATAGAATGATGTTTGAGTCGACTTGTGTCACTAAATGAAAAATACTTTGGATTTTTCATAACACGCTAATTAGCAACTTTTTCGACCCGAGCGCATTTACATCGACTTGAGTTGGATGCTCTACTAGATTGGTTGAGCTTGTAATGCCAATCAATAGTACAGCATAATCCAACCTAAGACTGCGCAAATCCGTTCGGGTCGGAAACGCTTTAAATTAATGCATATTTTGAATCTTTCATATCAAAAATTAACGCATATTTTTTTTATATTGCAGATATCAAATCATATTATGTTATTACTATTATAACTTATACGAAACATATATAATACAATATATATATATATATATATATATATATATATATAAAATATATAAAATCAAATAAAAATTAAACTTAAAAATGTCAGTCTTACAAGTGATAAATTAAATATAAAATATAATAATTCTACATTTTTCCGTTTTTGTCATGCAATAAATTTATCAAGTCTGTTGATTGGTTCTCCCTCGTGGATTGCCACCTTGTCGTGGTGAGGAGGCTCCCCCATGAGTCGCTTTGCGGCTCGTGGAGGTCTAAGAGCAACCCGTACGGACTCCTCCGTGACGACAGGAGTCTGTACGCCGGGTCCGGCACCCCAAGGGGGTCTCTCTTTCTTCGAGGGAGGGATTCCTGGAGGTCTCGTCCTCTCGGACGGGTATCCTCTCCAATGTGCGCGGTCTCCGCTCCTCTGGGCCGCTCGGACGTATTCCGAGACCGGGACCGGGGGGACGCTGAGAAGTAGTAGCCCAGTGTCTCCGCGACGGCGTCCCTTTCGAAGCGGAACATCGGCTGGCGGATATCATTGCTGGTCGCCACGGCGGCTAAGGTCCGGAAGGGGCGCCGCTTCCGTGACCTGAACCATCCGTGGGGCCGCCCCGGGTGGCGCCATCCGCAGCGGTGCCCTCGTGATCGGAGGCGAGGAACCTCCGAAACTCGTGAGTGGACTTGCATCACATCCGCTCACGGGAAATAAGGGGCTGAAGGCCAGTCCCCGATGATACATTCCGGGGACCCGAGCCATATGTCAGCTCCCCGGGGGCCCCCTCTCCTGGACAGGTTCCAGGGAAGGGTGAGGGTACACCCTGGCTGGCGGAGCCGCTGCGGGCCGTGGGCATAATACAAAATATCACTAATCTCAAAAAAAACAACGTGGACGAAGAACGCTTATCGAAGAGCGTCGAGGCGGACGATCGCTCAATTACGGGCGAAACAGAGGATGGCGGAAATTCTCGTCCAGCCCTGCTTGCAGCAGGATCGGAGTCCGCGTCGAGGCTGTCGCCTCAGAGAGTGCCCTCTCGAGGACCGCATCGACGGCCTCGCTGGGATCCCTCGGGGGCGAAAACCGGGAGGGCCGAAAGAAAACGGCCGACTTTGTGGTTTCCTCCTCGGATTCCGAGGAGACGACGAAACGATCGAGAGGGAGGCCGACCCTGAACTCCGATCACGTGGGGAAGTTTATGGCCGAGGCCAGGGCGAAGAGGACCGAAAAGGCAAAGGCCAACTACGAAGGGACCACCGGGCATTATTGACCCGGAGGTGGAACCCGCCTCTATGCCTCTGCGAAAGGGCCAGGGAGAAGGCCGACGAGCTCGCTCTTGAATACGACGAGTAATCCCTGTGCGCTGTTGCCGCAGTGGCAACGCGCGAGTTGGGCATCATCGCCAAGGCGGTGGAGAAGTCCCGCGATATCAAGGAGGACATAGTGAGGGACTTATGGTCGGCCTACACCAAGCTGTCCGCGGCCCTCAGCTCGGTCGTGATGAGGGCGGACGATGGCGCGGACGGCGGCCTGACGGTCGACGGCGGAGCCGACCGCTCTATATCGGGGGCCTGGGCGAAGGAGAGGCGAAGGCTCAATCGAGAGCTAGTGCTCCTTCGCTCCAGGAACACGATTTTGGAGCGCGAGAGAGAGATCGACCTCCCACTGTACGGTGGCGTCGGAGCGAGACGGGGCGCCGGCTCTCGAGTGGGACTCGACCATGGAATGATCGGG